>NW_011501038.1:0-45412 GCF_000495115.2 Populus euphratica
CTTAAACCCCTAACCCTTAACCCTAAACCCCTAACCCTAAACCTTAAACCCTAAAACCCTAAATCCTAGAACCCAAACCCTAAACCCAAACCCTGAACCCTAAAACCCTAAACCCTAAACCCAAACCTCGAACCCAAAACCCAAAACCCAAACCCTGAAGCCCTAAACCTTGAACTCTAAGCCCTAAGCCCTAAGCCCTCAACCCTAAACCCTAAACCCTAAACCCTATGCCTTATGCCCCGAACCCGAAACCCCAAGCCCCGAACCTGAAACCCCAAGCCTCGAACCCCCAACCCCAAACCCATGACCCCCAACCCCTAAACCCCCAACCCTAAACCTTAAACCCAAAACCCCGAACCCGAAAACCAAACTCAAAAACTCCAAACCCTAAACCCCCAAACCCTAAAACCCTAACCCTAAAATCCTAAAATCCTAAAACCCTAAACCCCAAACCCCGAGCCCTCAACCCTGAACTCGAAAACCCTAAACCTAAAACTCAAATCCTTAAAACCCTAAACCCCTAACACTCAACCCTATACCCTTAACTCCGAACCCTAAACTCCAAAACTCTAAACCCTAAAAACTCCCTAAAACCCTAACCCTAAAATCCTAAAACCCTAAACCCTAAACCCCGAGCCCTCAACCCTGAACTCAAAAACCCTAAACCCAAAACTCAAATCCTTAAAACCCTAAACCCGTAACACTCAACCCTATACCCTCAACTCCGAACCCTGAACTCCAAAACTCTAAACCCTAAAAACCCTAAACCCCAAACCTTAAACCTAAAACTCTAAAACCTGATATCCTAAAACCTCAAACCCCAAACCCGAAAACCTAAAAATCATAAACCCAAACCCTAAACTCGTAACCCCGAAGCCCTAAACCTAAACGCTTAATCTCAAAGCCCTAAATTCAAAACTCAAACCACAAAACCCGAAACTCTAAACTCAAAAAATCTAAACTCTAAAACCCTAAACCTTAAACTGTAAATCCCAAAACTCAAACCTAAACCCTAAACTCTAAAACCCTAAACCTTAAACTTTAAATCCCAAAACTCAAACCTAAACCCCAAACCACAACTCAAAATCTTAATCTCTAAACCTCAAAATCTAAAATTCTAAACTATAAATCCTTAACCCCCAAACCCTAATTAAACTCTAATTTCTATATCTTGAACTCAAACCCTAAAATCACCCTAATTAAACTCTAATTTCTATATCTCATCTCGAACTCAAACCCTAAAACCCAAAACTTTAAATTCTTAACTTTAACCATTAAAACCCCTTAAGTCAAAACTTTAATTCAAAAATCTTAAATTTTTTATCATATTTTTTTATTTTAAAATATTTTAAAAAAATTGAAAAAAAAACCTTTATATTTAGTGAATTTTTTTTATAGTTTTAAATTGTTTTTATATGTTAATGTTGAATAAACAAATATTATTTTAATGTAATTTTAATTAGAACGGAATTGAAAATAGATGGTTTGTTTTTTCTAGAAAGAGGATGAAGAACTTTTGAAGGGGTTTATGGTATAGAGATAACTAAAAAGAAAAGGGGTTTCGCTCAATCCTGGGCCAATGGTTGGCATTAGGGTCGCCATGCCCCCATTTGGTGAATCAGAAAATGAGGAAAGAAGAGGAGAAGTTTTGTAGAGCTGAGTAGAAATAGAAAAGTGAAAGGATGGAGAAGTTGAAATGTTTAGTTCCGGAGAGTATAAAGCGGATGGTGGGAGAAAGCAGTCATGAAGATCTTGCGTCCACGTCTTCTACTCTACTTCACTGTCTCCTTAACTTGCCCCAGTTTCAACAAGTAACTAACAAATCAATTCGCTTTTTTACTTCGCACTTAATTAATTTTTATCTTCTTCAATTAATTCCGTTATAAAATAAATGTAATTTAATTTTGTTGTTCGTAGATGATTGATGATTTGGCGGATTCAAATAATAGTCTCTGTGGAAAGAACAAGAAAGTCGCTTTGGAATTGAAGCAAAAAGGAAATGAATCTTATTTAACAGCAGAGTACGCCTCTGCTTTGGAATCCTATTCCCAGGCACTCCGTGTTGCTCCAATGGATGCTGTTGATATGGACAAAAATCTGGTTGCCACCTTATTTCTCAACCGAGCTTCTTTATTTCATGTCAGTGCAGTAAAATAACAAGCTGTTTTCATTTTTTTAATATCTAAATCTAAAACTGCTACTAACTATTCCCTACTTGTTATATTTACTCAACTGATTCATTCATGTTAAAGTTTATTTTGTTTGTATGTTTGTTTAGAAAATAGGTTTTCTTACCGAGTCTCTACGGGATTGCAAGCGCGCCATTCAAATTTCCCCAACATATGCGAAGGTGAATATGCAACATATGCAATACTTACTGGATCACTCTGTTTGGATCTATTAATTATTTAGCATAACATTTGATTCTACAAGTTTAAGGGGTTCTAATTTAGCTAAAAAAATTTCCTTGAGAGAAACTGCCTGCTAGAGATTATTAAATAACTTAGATTCCATTTCATGACTATATGTCTCAATTTTGTTCCATATTATTAGTCATGGGCAGCCAAAATCAACAAGTTTGATCACCATGCTGGTGATTTAGACTTAGGCCCGGCTAATTTGCCTCAATATATTTTGATTTCTTCATATTTATGACAGTTATTGTGACTCACTATCTGCTAACAATAAAAATATTGGGCGCATTGCATCATCGAAGGTCTTTTCTGTTCATGTTATACTGTATCATTACCTATTTCTTCTTTAAGGTTAACGCTTTCTTTGGAAGATCAAATTGCGTGCAAGGATTAACTTTAGGTTTGTTTTAGGGCTATCATGAGTTTTGTGAACTTATTTAATTAATTGATGAAAGTTTGGTTGCTCTTCTATTTCTCTTACTTTTTTGGGGTTTCTGTTGTCCAAAGCTTTAGTTCTTTGTTTATGTTTGGGTTTTGGGTTTGTTTGTTGTCTTCAACCTTGGGGCAGTGAGCACTTTGGATGAGATTGTCTGTTGATTTTATGTTAAAAACCCCTCTTCCATGTGTAGAATGTTAGTCTTCGAAATGACTATGTGCTTCCCTCCTAATTGTGGTCCTGGCTCATTACGTTTGCAGTTCCAATCCTTATATCTATCCACATGGTTTAAGAGGACTTTCTATTGTGAATGTTATGAGCTGGATGCTAGTATTCACCATCTCTGAATTTGGCTTCTTTCCTGCAGGCATGGTATAGGAGGGGCAAAGCCAATGTTGATTTAGGAAATTTTAAAGATGCTGTCAATGACTTCAACAATGCTAAAAGTTTGGAGTTGTCATTGGATGGAAAGAGGCACATAGAAACTGAATTAAACATAATCCTAGAAAGACAGAAAAGCACAAGCAAGATGGCAGTTCAGGAGAATGATAACTGCTTTGGACATTTTGGTAAGACTGTTTAAGCATTTCAACTAGCCATATATTTCTATCATGTAATCTGTGCTTGGTATGATGTTATGCATCCCATGTTTTTGTGTTCCAAACTGAATTCTTGTATAATTTAGGCAATGTCTTCAGTTTAATGACCTCAAGAATGATAGACTCCTCTATCCAGAGCATATGAGGCTTTCCTTCTCTCTTTTTTCTTTATAATAGAAGTTTCAATGAAGCCCTCTCCTTAAAATGCATTCAATATAGTTGAGGGTTTAGATAGAGTATTGATTAATAATTTGTTTTACGTAGCTTCTTGTTTGTATCACATGGCATTGCATGCAGGGATTGTTATGTTATACTTTCCTTTTTTGGCACTCCTAATTTAAATGTCCATATCAAAAGTCAAATTATAATAAATACCTCACTTTACTTCTTTACCCTTTATCATTATCTAAATTTACTTACAACAAAAATTGAGATGAAAGTGGAAAAACATAATTAGAGATAGAGATGGAAAGATAAATTATTGATAAAACAAATTATTTTTTTAATGGCTTCCTTGAAAATTGTGCGTTCTTCTTTGGGACACTCAATTCTGGACTAGGGAGTATTTTCTTAGTGGATTCAGGCATTTTATCTTCCTTGTTTAATCAATGAGACTCCCTGGCTGATTTCAAAGGTTTGTTTTTGCTCTTTGTTTCTCTCTCCACTAATTTCTCCTACTTGGATGGATGTATATAAAGCTTTTAGGAAATCCATATCTTAAATTGTTATGCAGATGCATTTTCTTAAGAAAGTTGTTTCAGGATGTCTTAGAAGTTTAACAATCCAATTCCATCTGGTCAACAATGTCCAAGTGGTGCATATATAAGGATATACTTACTCATGTAAGGAAAAGAAACTGCTTGAGTTGCAGTGTGAATAATTTGTTTGATTGGGAGTAGGCATTTTTCAAAGGATGGTACATGAATTAATATTTTATTCATTGCTTTCCAATCTGCACATTTTGTGCAAAATACAAAATTATTCCACGGCTTTGCATGAATGGTAGACATTCACACTTTGGGACCTCTATTTCTCTAAATCATATATCAGGTTCCAGTTTTGTTTATGAGCCTGATGCTCTCATTCCCTTCTTGAATTTGCATACAGTACTTCTAGAATTTCATTATCCCAACATGGTATTTAAATGCATTTCAGCAACTCATAAACACCAGTTTCATCTTTAATCTACTGTTTTAGATAATAATATAAATGAATTTTATTGGAAAGATAGCAAGGAATAACACGAAGAAGAATAAGACATTTTCCCAAGTTTCAAACTGAAACCTCAATCTAGATAAAACTAATTTAGGTTGGTTTACTTGTGAAGATTTTATAGGAAATAGAAAATTAAAGAAAGTACATTTACTAATTGAAAATGAAAACTGGTTTCTTGGAAATATGTGTTCTCTATTTTTTTTCAATTTGTCTAGAAAATTGAAAAACATCATAAAGTTATTTTCCAAATTTTCCATTAGAAAAAAAATTAAGTGCCTTGTTTGGTTCACAAAATATTTTTGTCCATTTTCTTTATTATTCGATGAAAGCTAAATAAGGCCCTTTTTTTCTATTTTGGAAATTTTATATTTAATAAGCATGTTTCATTGATTTTCCTTGGAGAAATCTTTTTAGAATAAAAAGAAAAAATAATGATGGAAACAAAAAAAAAAATCTTAAAGTAAATCACAACCGTAGTAACTCCAATCCATCTGCCTATCTGTTAAAGAAGTACCTCCAAAAGCCCATGGAGCACAACACGACAGAGAAGCCAAGAAGACTATACTATCCGACAACCATGATGTCAAATAATTATTAAAAATCCTTCCATTCCTCTCCATTAAATGCACCAAATAATTTATAATAGCACGATTTTGTTCTGCTGTTGTGGTTAGTTTTGTATAGAATAAAATTTCCTGAAATAATAGATGTATGATAAGACATCTACTCACCTTCAATTGGGTACTTTATGAAAACTGCAGACTATCTTAATAGCATGCAAATAATTTTTTGTGCAAAGTGATGATTTAAAGGCCTCTTTCAAAGCCTTATTATATAATTGCACCTTTAGGAAGTATCTATCCTAACAAATTAGCATGATTTATGCAAGAAAACTGCAACAAGTCCAACTAGTCTGGAATGAGGTTTGTAAGGTTGAGATAATGAGCTTAAGAAAACTTTATGGTTAATAACTGATATACATCTTTCTAATTATATATATATATATATATATTCTTTTCAATGCAGGTCATGCTATGCAAAAATATAAATTTAACCTGCTATATGTATATGAATGAACAAGTCATGACATACTAACTTTCAATACTGGGTAATTATGATACCTTGTCAAAAGTTAACAAGAGTGTGAATAGTTTTTCTCTCAAATTAGGTCAAAAATTCTAAATGTTATTGCTTTTAGTTAAAACAGTAATGTAATTAGTTCAAGAAAATTATAGGAGTTATTTTTATCTGGGAAAATAACTATGGGATGTACATTTTGAGTTCAACTTTCTCTCTAAAACAAATTGGCCATCCAATAATCAACTGTGGAGCTTGGACCCACATGAATAGTTTCAAAATGTTTAATCCCTGTTGATCGTTTGTTTTGTATACATGATGCACTATATTACTGTTCAAGCTACAGTCATGTTTTTCTTGCTCGTTGCACTCAAAAGCATACTGGCTTATGGAGTGGCTCAGAATGGAATGTTGCTATTTTATCATGGTTCTAGCATGAACTCTTGGTCTTTATCTATATATCTTTTTCAAGATGTAAATTCAAAATGAAGTCTAAATTAACTTTTGTCACAGATGAACCACACCAATTAAAACTCTCACAAGTTTCAACACCAGATAAGGGAAGGGGCATGGCTTCACAATGTGACATTGCCCAAGCATCCTTGGTTCACAAGGAAGAACCTTATGCATTGGTATAGATTGATATGCCCTTTTTGTTATGAACAATTTTGGGTTAATATATCTTACTCGTTTCCACTTATTATATGTATTGGATATGTTTTCATTTTATTATTCTTAAAAAAAGATATTGAGAAAGATGTACTCTGAAAATTAGGACAGGATGGATACATGGAGAAGCACTCATGAGTGTTTTCATGTTATCATAAAAATACAATTAATGTTTAATCTATAAGAGCAGTTAAATCAGCTATACTCAATGGTATAGAATTTTCACTAGTAAAGACAAATGTTCATGAAATGAGCGTGTTTAAATGCAGGCTTGAGATGTTAGTATAAAATTGTGTTTTATAGTACCCTCTTGTCACCATTTCATGCACCTGCATTTCTCTAATGAGGAATATTAATTACAGTCTGCCCTTTGATCTACAGATCATATTGAAGAGTTGCCGGGAAACACACTGTCATTACTGCTTGAATCAACTACGAGCAGATACAGTCCCCTGTACGTCATGTACAATACCACTTTACTGCTCCGAACATTGCCAGGTACAAGCTGGAGGAGAACCATTCAGTAATTTTCAGGACAAAATTGGAACAAATGAAAGTCACTCCCATAGCCATGGAGAGTATAAGTTCGCTGTATGCAGTGATTCCAATCCAATTGAGTGCTTTCCTGAACACAAACATGAATGTCTAGGTGTAAACTGGCCTGCCATATTGCCATCTGATATAGTTCTGGCTGGTCGAATTCTAGTGAAATCTACCTCGCAAAGATGTTCTACCAAGTCTAATGCTCTTTGTGATCTGGTACATCTCATGCATATTTGCTATATTGCATCAACCACAAGTTTTTTTTTTAAATTGAGGATTTTACTCACCACCTTATGGTTCAGTAGGGTCTCTCTCACAGCTATACACAAATTACTCCAGAAAGCAAATTGGAGCTACATGTATACGCAATTGTTTTGTTATGCTGTCTGCAGCATTCTTTCGGCTTTGAACTTCCAATTAATGGAGTCTCTTTATCACAGGTGGTTCTTTTCTCTCTATCACTCTTTTACAATCGCTACAGTCAGTCAGATGATGAGGCGCCTCTGGCTGTAACTTATTTTAAATCTAATTCAAAATGTTGAACAGTTACTCTCCCCTCAACTTATCTATGATACATATATTTGCATGTCTTTGGTGAATTGGCTTTAATGAAGGGGAATGTGGATGGGGTCCATATCAGCTATTTTATTTCAATCTTGGTTCATGGGGGCATGTATGACATCATGAAAATTGATGAAGAATCCAGTTTAGCTTTTCATTGTTGTTTTGGTTATGGATCAGTGCGTTGATTTGAAATTTACCTTTGTGGATTTGGCAAATATAAAGAACCTTTCAGTGGTGCCCTTTATTTTTGACCTATGACTCTCATTTTGGTGGGTTAGCTTGCGCAATTATGAGTCTTAAAGGTCTGTGTTGGTACAGGTAACTGTTTCCTTTGGGGCTGGTGCTTGAGTGAAGATTTCACCATGATTCTAGCATGCAAGGAAGTTTGTTCATAACCATTATTTTCCATTGTTCCTCCTTTAGTGCCTTGTAAGCATATAAATGTTTGGTAGATAGTATCAAAGAAGGCTAGTGAATTGAAAAACTCTTCATTTACCTAGAAGGATCTTACCAAGCTCAGTTTCCCTTGATACCATTTCTGATTTCTTTTTCAACAATCTGTACTTCATCTCTGTGAGATTTGACAAGATGCAATCTCTTTGGAAGGCAGGGGTTGAATTGATGGTTCATAAGTTGAATGTTCTTCTATTAAGGCAGGTAGGCAGTTTAAGAGCTGGATACTTTTGTTTATGTTATATTAGGAGAATGGTCTTCGGTTTTTGAGGCTGGCTGAGAGCATTGGAGACAGGTAAGGTTGGTTAGGACTTTGTGAGAGGCTCTTATCAGATGGAGTTGTGGAAAGGCATCGAAAGTAGTTAGCAATTAAGTCTTGTAACTCTTCTTTGTATTTTCTGTTTGTCCTTTCTTTTAAACCCATCAATTGCTTCTCGTGTATGTGGGTTGTACCCATGCAACCTCTTTAATTTTTTTTATTTTTCTAAATATCAATACCTCTCATTATTAGCTTTGCCAAGTTTGTGATGGTTAATTTAAACAACCCTGTATTGTTATGAGCATCAAATTTGTTCATGTGGAGCTTTTAATACTTGTTGGAAATTTAATAGTTCAGTGTGTGAGCTCTCCTTTTTAAATTTTTTTCAGAAGAAAAAAAGAATTAATGTACCTGCTAAACAGTTTGCAATTAACTGGTGAAATGATAGTAACTTGTTCTATCTATGTGTCATGCCTTACAGTCTCTATGACTAGATTTACATGTTCTAGTTATGCTGGTTTCAAATCAACATCCTTATTGTTCTGAACATGATTGGTCATTTTCTATTTACATAGTTACAACTATTGACATCTCTATCAATCTTATTTCATTAAATAAAAGCCATTTGTTTTAAGGTTCCATTTTTTGTTTGAATACAGTAGTTTCAACTGTCAATACCTCCATCGATCTTATTTCATTAAATGAATGCAGACTATCATCCTTATATCTCAAATCAGGGTGAACGCTATGGCAATTGTCCGAATGAAATCTGTTGATGACCCACCAGATCAGTTCAGAAAGCTTACCTCTGTTGGAGATGCTTTAACTAGTAGTTTGGAACAGGTTAATGGCTATGCTACAACTCTTTCTTATGCTTACCAAGCTTTAACATTATCTTTTGGTAGAGAGAAAGGTCCCATTGTCCATTGACATGATTACCAATCTTATAGGTTCCAGTGGGTCAAGCTATATATAAAGCTGCCAGTTTGTTCAACCATTCTTGCTTGCCAAACATTCATGCATATTTTCTTTCACGTACTCTGTTTATACGAACAACAGAGAATGTGTCAACAGGTTGTCCCCTGGAGTTGTCCTATGGTCCTCAGGTATCAACCTTTTTCAGCACCGACACATTTCCTTCACTCGCTGTTGTTTTTGATACAAGAATATGAATGTTCTTGACTCTCAATAGTTTACATGCTTGTTTAGATAACATAAAAAATCTAGATGTCCAATGCTCACATGTTGGAGGCACCAATCCTGTACACATACCTGTGTGCAACTACCAGACATTTTTCTTTACCTCCTACTGCCATAATTTTCTGCAACAGTTTGTGTTTTTGAAACACTTGAGCTGGTGAAGTAATTGGCATTTCAAAAGGTGAATGTGCAGTTGTGTTTTGCAGGTTGGGCAATCAGACTGTGAAGACCGCCTTAGGTATCTGGCAGATAAGTACTCATTTCGATGCCAGTGCCGTGGTTGTTCACAATTAAACCTATCTGACCTCGTTCTTAATGCCTTTTGCTGTGTTAATCATAACTGTGCCGGTGTAGTCCTGGAGAGCACCATCATAAACGGAGAAACACACAAACTTAATAACTTTCCTAGAGCTCCTGAAAAACAGAAATTTGATTCTCACTTGCAGGTATGCCTTTTTCTTCTTCATAAAATCCAGGGATAGCATCAGGTGTATCACAGACTGTTGGATTAAATGTTCAACAGTTGCACTGGTCTTTAAGGGGCACAAATGCTCAGAAGTGAATTGTGTTAACCACACACAGCTTCTTACTTTGAAGAACACCAAAAGGATAACAAACAATTGCCAGCAACATGAAGTTGGCACAACTTTATGTGGCTGTCAGAATGTGCTCATATCCAATCTTATAATTTATGAATAATAGCTGTTCCTAGACTGCAATACATTAAAAATCATGTACTTCTTCCTGTTTTGTGACCAAATTTTCTTTTCTTGATAGGGTCAAAAGCTCAATATTGTAGATTTAAACGATGTGGCAGGCCTTGCTCTCAAGTTTAACAATAGCTCCCTTCATATTCATCCCGGATTTTGTTTGCATTGTGGCTCGCATCGTGATCTGGATGCTTCGCATGAAGCCATCAACAAAGCTTGGAGTTATATCAAGAGGTACATTTTTATTTCAGCCTAGCCTTTTCTTTGAATCATTTTTAACTATATCCTACAAGGAACATGCTCTTCAAATATTTGCAGAAATATATAGATATTCAATTATTCACTTGTTGACAGGTTGCAGGAAGCAATCATTTCAAAAGATATCACAGGAACCACCCTTTTAGATGCTTCAAGGGCCCTTGGTATTTTGAGATCAACCTTGCATGCATATAACAAGAGTGTTGCAGAGGTAAGTTCCAGTTCTCTACTTCTTGGCGCAACTTTATGCATTGTTATTTCACTTTAGTGCGACTCTTTTTAGTTTATCTTTTCTCTACATTTGTTTTCCAGGGCACAACTTGATCCATGATTGTGTACTTTTTTCTGAGCAGATATTTAATCTATAGATTCGCCATTGTAAATAGATATAAATTTAATTGTGCAGATACTACGTTAATGTGAAACTAACACTTGAGAACAGTACTATATCTGCAGTTAATGTGAAACTAACACTTGAGAGCAGTACTATATCTGCATTTCATGTAGCCAGCGCAAGATGTATTACCATCCTTTATTTCAATGTTCATCCTGTGCAGGCTGAGGACAATCTTGCACAAGCATTTTGTTTGGTTAGAGACTTCCAATCTGCTAGGGAACACTGTAAAGAATCAATCAAGGTAAACTAATTGAGATTGCTATGCTTTCAGTTTCATAAATGTTGTCAACAGAATTATTTTTCAAATTTCCACATCTTGATTTCTAACGAACGAGAACCAGTTTAGGCATATGTGAACAATGAACTGCATTAGTCAAATTGTAACATCCGTTATAAACGTTTTAGATGTGCATATCTTAGACCAGTCGCATCAGGAAACGTCCTGTGGTCTCAAAAGAAAAATAATTTTCTCACTTGAGTTGCGCAAAATGTTAGGACAGAGACAGCAATCAGGACCCGGGATGCTTCATATGACAGCTTTCTTTTCCAATTCTGAACTAATTCATTGTCCTTTAAACTGCATTTCAATTCTTTAGTGTCATTGCAATTTATTTGTTTCTAGAAATCAATTGAGGTGTGTTATTGGTTGTCATATCACTTGCTACCTGATATATTTTCTTAGAAATGAAATCTGACTGACATTTCCATGTTTTTGATTAAATGGTAGATACTCCAAACACTGTATGGTCCTGATCACATTGTCATTGGATATGAACTGGTCAAGCTTGCAAGCATTCAGCTATCCTTGGATGACCCTGCAGCTGTGGACAGCACAAACCATCTGGGCTTGATATTTGCGCGGTACTTTGGACCGCATGTAGACTTTATTGTCCCATATCAGCAGTTCCTGAAAAGAGTAGGTCACCGGTAGATGTTAATGCAGTTCCTGAAAAGAGTAGGTCACCGGTTTAGTTTTTTACTGTGTACCTAGTTTAGTTTTTTACCTGCTATATCTAAATTCCATGCAACTGTGAACCTACTGCTGCTTGCTTTGCCATAAAAAAACCTTTTTTTTTTAATACGTTTGTCCTTTTTCTCGTGGGGGGTAAAAATTGAATTAGGAGGGAGATAAAAATGAAAGGGTAAAACGAATTCCCAAATAAGGATGAAAACAGAACAAGAGCAAAGGCACGGGTTTTTAGTCAGCAATTGATGGTCATATTTCCTAAACAAAGTGGAGATGAAGATAAGGGAGAACAACTCGGAGGTTCAAGTGAAATCAGAATCAGTACGCCGAAGGATAGGTTTCATATCTGCCGTAAACTGATGGGAATTGAGATTACGTAAAAATCTCATGTTAACTTTTCTAGTTGTTTTCTAATGAATGGTTACCGAAGTATGAGTGCTTTTTAAGTGAACTAAGCAGTTGTCAAAAACATATACCTTATTTTACAAGTAAACTATACACAAGTGATTGTTACAACTGCATATACTAACCAGGAACTCTTTCCTCTGACAATCTCATTTCAGGTTTTATGAGATGGCATATATAAAAATGGATTTTGGTTTAAGGGTCTGAGGAAAACCATCTCATGTGGATGGAACGGAAATATCAATCTAATTGTAGAAAACCAACTCAAAGGGGAATGACTTGTAGTTTGTAAGAGCATCTCCAGTGGATAAGCCAAATAAATAGTCAAAAATAAAAAATTAATATTTTGACTTTTTCTTTGTTTGTTTT
The DNA here is from genome assembly GCF_000495115.2 of Populus euphratica. Taxonomy (NCBI): domain Eukaryota; kingdom Viridiplantae; phylum Streptophyta; class Magnoliopsida; order Malpighiales; family Salicaceae; genus Populus; species Populus euphratica. Next base: position 12,536 of record NW_011501038.1, read on the forward strand.
GTATACTCCAATGGAGAAGCCAAACAAAATGCTAAAATGCCTTTTCTCTCCCATAAATGCTATTTTTACATATCTCTTTAAAGAGCCAAAACCAACAAAGTGGGACCACTAAAAAAATAGAACAATTAAATGTAGACACGTGGAAAAAAATAATATTAAACAATATTAAAAAATAATAAAACACTTATTTTTTTCACTCCAATATAAATGACTCTTCAAATGGCTTTTTTTCATTGGAATAGATATAATAAGATAAGTTATATTTATACTATTTAAAATGATATTTTATCAATTTAGCTTTTCAAAATACCATTTTAGATTGGAAATGCTCCAAGGGCTGCGGATCAAATTGCTGCCTAGTTAATGGGAGTTTGTCTGTACGTGGCCTGTCGTGTTTCTTAAGATTTTGGAGTGCATAATAATGCCCTAACCACCTAATACCCAACTGTCTAAATTAGAACTTGTACTAATGCTAGTCTTTAAGTGTTTTGATAAAGTTATGGCACATATTTTGATGGAATGGACATCTGTAGAACATATTATAGTGTGTTTGTTAGCAATAATAATAATAATAATAATAATAATAATGGGCATTCTTACAATAGACTCAAGGAAGTAGGAAAATATCCAACATTGGGCCGTTCATAAAGATGCGCCATGCCTACGTACATGTATTATCTTAGTAGCAAAATAATAATAATCCAAGCTGGTGGAAGGGCGGACGAGACGGCAAAACGTCAAAATTAAATTTGTTTTTATAATGATTATAAAAGAGACATGCAGCAGAGACCTTCTCAAGTGATGGAGAAGATGACATTATCAAATATCATTATAGCTACTTAAATTTGCCAGTACGCATGTTAGTGGGAATGGTTAGGCCATAGAGTGGCTTCTAAGACAAGACAAAATCAATTAAAAGAAAGCACCATAGGAGAGGGGACTTTTTTCTTTTTTGTTCTCTCTTGTTGATATGACAGAGCAGCAGAATCCACACTCGTTCCTTGTTCTATCGTCCTCAGCGCAGCATTTGAGACCAGCCCGGCTCCAATTTTAGACTTGTTTTTGTACGTGGCTGATGTTGGAAGTTTAGTAGCCCGACATTAATTCAATATTGTAGCTGCCATGGGACTGGGCGGAGGCACTGCCCGGTTGCTCCTCTTTCTTACTTTCTTTACTTCAGGAATTCATCTCATTTTCTCTGACACGGACCCTAGTGATGGTAATTCAACTGCTTTGCTTCCTTTCTCCATCTCCTTCATTTATTTCTTCGATATTGCTATTATTTATTAACTTCTTTTAAACTCATTTATTTTTCTGACAGTTTTCAGAAGTTGTGGCTAGACAGGAGTACTATTGCTCTATTGTATTTGTCTCATTTCCTACACCCGCTAGTTCATAATTCTAACAATGGTTTCTGTGTGGGGGTGCAGCTGCAGCACTCCAATCCCTCAAGAGGCAATGGCAAAATACACCACCAAGTTGGGGGCAGTCTCCTGATCCATGCGGAGCACCCTGGGAAGGAGTCACGTGCTCCAATTCAAGGATCACTGCATTGTCAGTACTGGATTCCCTCCTCGTGATTATGATCAGTAACTTATTATTATTCGTTCATCGTCTCCACTCTAATAATCCATCTAGAGCAAGATCATTTTGTTCATCACTAAGCATTTTATACATTTCAGGGGGTTATCAACCATGAACCTCAAAGGGAAGCTAAGCGGTGATATTGGAGGACTCACCGAATTGAGATCCTTGTGAGTTTCTTAATTATCTATCTTGACTGGAACAAGTTTATTACAAGCAATTCAAATCGTACTTCTACGTTAGCAAGATTGCTAATAATTAAGCACACATTTCCACAAAAGGGTCCGGTGCATGCAACAATCAATTTTAAATCTCAATATTCAAGCTTTGAGGTTATTTTATTGCAGGGACCTATCATTTAACACAAACCTCACAGGATCCCTCACTCCTCGGTTAGGAGATCTGCTAAAATTGAACATCCTGTAAGATGAAATACATACCCAATCTTCTACTTGGTGGGCCGGCTTATGTGTCTTTTATTTATGTGTCTTTCCTACACCTCCTCAGAATCCTTGCTGGTTGTGGCTTCAGCGGTAGTATTCCAGATGAGCTGGGCAATCTTGCGGAGCTATCCTTCTTGTAAGAGTTGTTAAACCAGTAACAATTATGAGAGCATGAATTAACAGGGGCACTATATGTATCTCCTTCCCTATATTCAACAGTACTACCCTTCGTCACAGGGCTCTCAACTCAAACAACTTCTCTGGTGGAATCCCTCCTTCTCTAGGTAAACTCTCCAAACTCTACTGGCTGGACCTTGCAGACAATCAATTGACAGGACCTATCCCAATCTCCAAAAACACCACCCCAGGCTTGGACCTACTACTAAATGCTAAGCACTTGTAAGTATATATTTCTGAAACACCTCCAATACAAAAGATGATTAAACATATTGTATTTAAATGTGCCCAGCAGTGCAATTAATTAAATGGGTATTGCACAAAGAATAACTAATTTTTTGAGTTTGCAGCCATTTCAATAAAAACCAGCTTTCAGGTTCCATTCCACCTGAACTTTTCAGCTCTGATATGGTGCTGATACACGTGTAAGTTGTTAATCAGACCAATTTTTTAATCTCTCATTACCCCAGTTCTTCCCTTCTAATTGCTTGTGATTCTTTAATGACAGATTGTTCGATGGGAACCAACTTGAAGGAAATATTCCTTCCACATTAGGCCTAGTTCAGACTCTCGAGGTTCTGTGAGTAAAAACTGTCCCAGTTTTATCTTCCCTTCTTAAAGTATTGTCCTCTCTGCGAGCTCAATTAGGACTCTGATTCATATTGTTTGCTGCAGTCGACTTGATAGAAATGCTTTATCTGGCAAGGTCCCAAAAAATTTGAACAACCTCTCGAGCCTCAATGAATTGTGGGTACTCTTACTCTCACAGTTTAACAAGGCGGTGGTTTCAGTCTGTTAAACTTAAATGAGCTTATCAACCTTTTCCTTCCTAAAATGTTTCTTTCAGGAATCTTGCACACAATAAGCTGATAGGCCCCTTACCAAATTTAACAAAAATGGACGCCCTAAATTATGTGTAAGTCAATCAAAAGGAGGTTCCCTTCGGTTCTTCTAACTTGTTCTTTTTCCATGTTAATGAATCCTGATCTATGATTTACTTTTGCAGGGATCTTAGTAACAATTCTTTCTATTCTTCAGAAGCTCCTGATTGGTTCTCAACCTTACCGTCTCTCACCACCTTGTAAGTCTCCAGCACATCAGAAATGTACTATATATCTGGAAATGTTATAGGTCCGTAGTCTCATTTCAAAAATCCATGATTGATATGCTGCAGAGTTATAGAACATGGATCTCTTCAAGGGACTTTGCCATCAAAAGTGTTCAGTTTTCCCCAGATACAGCAAGTGTAAGTTTTGACCAAATTCCAATTGAGCTCCTCAAAACAATTTTAGAACATGCAAAATTGATCATTCGTTTCTTTAAATTTTGAAGGTTATTGAGAAATAATGCACTCAATGGCTCCTTCAACATGGGTGACAGCATTAGTACACAGCTTCAACTTGTTGATCTTCAGAACAATCAGATTTCCTCTGTAACACTGACGGCTGATTACACAAACACATTAATGTGAGAAAGTTTCTAGAAATTGCATTTATTTGCGTGGAAAAATTTATTCTTTCAACCACTCACCATCAATCTTAAATTTTCATTGTCATGCAATCAGACTTGTAGGAAACCCGGTGTGCACTGCTCTCTCGGATACCAATTACTGTCAGCTCCAACAGCAGTCTACAAAGCCTTATTCCACTAGCCTAGCTAATTGTGGCAGTAAAATGTGTCCCCCTGAACAGAAGCTGAGCCCTCAGAGTTGCGAATGTGCCTATCCATATGAAGGGACCCTGTACTTCAGAGCACCCTCCTTCCGGGAATTGTCCAATGTGAATATGTTTCACTCACTAGAAATGTCTCTTTGGGGCAAACTGGGCCTAACTCCTGGTTCAGTTTTTCTTCAGAACCCTTTTTTTAACGTTGACGACTACCTTCAGGTGCAGGTCGCGCTTTTTCCACCCACTGACAAATATTTTAATAGGTCTGAAATTCAAAGTATTGGATTTGACTTGACCAACCAAACCTACAAGCCTCCCAAAGATTTTGGACCCTACTATTTTATTGCCTCGCCTTATCCTTTTCCAGGTAACTTAATTCATCTTTTTATTCATGCATGCAGTTTCTGTCTTATCATACTTGGAATCGATAATTGACTAGAAAAACAAAAAATATGTTTCAGATGCTTCCAGAGGAAGTTCTATGAGCACTGGTGTTGTTGTTGGGATAGGGATTGGCTGTGGCTTACTGGTTATGAGCCTTGTTGGAGTAGGGATATATGCCATTCGTCAGAAGAAACGTGCAGAAAAAGCCATTGGATTGAGTAAACCATTTGGTAATCAATACATAACATCTTTAATATTCTTGCAAGCAAATGAATCGTTGAGATGCTGGTTAAATGCAGCATGAAAGAAACTTAGGATTATACATAAAACCTTGTGTGTTTCCAGCTTCTTGGGCTCCAAGTGGCAAAGATAGTGGCGGGGTACCTCAGTTAAAGGGAGCAAGATGGTTCTCATATGAAGAACTAAAAAGGTGCACTTACAACTTTACAGAAAGCAATGAGATAGGTTCTGGAGGCTATGGCAAGGTATATCGATCTCCAAGATTAATTTTGGTCATGATTTATAATAATCAGAGAAGTTGAGGAATAGTTGCTGCTTAGTCATCTCTTATATTATTAAATATGCACCCTCTTGTATCCAGGTGTATAGAGGAATGCTTTCCGATGGTCAAGTAGTGGCAATCAAAAGAGCTCAGCAAGGATCAATGCAGGGTGGGCTCGAGTTCAAGACTGAAATTGAGTTGCTATCACGAGTTCATCACAAAAACCTTGTTGGTCTTGTGGGTTTTTGTTTTGAACAAGGAGAACAGATGCTAGTTTATGAATATATGCCTAATGGAACACTGCGGGAATGCTTGTCAGGTATATATGCTCACTCTAATTCAGCTATGCAAGTAAGCATCGAGAACAATGCATGCTAAGACATTTAGTAATTTGCAGTTTAATTTTTTCTAGCCCACTAACGGACATGTACAAAGATCCCCAGGGGAATTTTCCTTTTAATCAGTATGCATATGCTGATACGTGAAGTGGGTTGATTATAGGGAAGTCTGGCATTTATCTTGACTGGAGAAGGAGACTTCGCATTGCTCTTGGGTCGGCTAGAGGATTAGCTTACTTACACGAGCTTGCAAATCCTCCTATAATCCACAGAGATGTCAAGTCCACCAACATTCTGTTGGATGAAAATTTAACAGCAAAGGTCGCTGACTTTGGCCTGTCAAAGCTGGTATCAGACAGCTCGAAAGGACATGTTTCAACCCAGGTTAAAGGAACCCTGGTCAGCATTTGCTTGCTTTTGTTCTCAGTATCTTGATCAATATGGGCATTGCATGCCATATATATCAAATCTTAATGGTCACATATATTGTGTTAATTATAAATTTGGATGCAGGGTTATCTGGATCCTGAATATTACATGACACAACAATTAACAGAGAAGAGCGATGTGTACAGCTTTGGGGTGGTCATGCTTGAGCTGATAGCAGCTAAGCAACCTATAGAGAAAGGGAAGTACATTGTGCGGGAAGTAAGAATGGCAATGGACAGGAATGATGAAGAGCACTATGGATTGAAAGAAATAATGGATCCAGGCCTTAGAAACATGGGAGGGAATCTGGTAGGATTTGGGAGATTTTTGGAATTGACAATGCAGTGTGTTGAAGAGTCAGCAACAGAGCGTCCAACAATGAGTGAGGTGGTGAAGGCAATAGAAATGATATTGCAAAATGATGGGGTGAACACAAACTCAACAACATCAGCATCTTCTTCAGCAACAGACTTTGGAGCTTCAAGAGGCGGTGGTCCCCTTAGACATCCTTACAATCATGATGTTGTAGCTGCCAAGAATAAGGTGGATGTTGGCGACACTATTAATAATAACAATGCCTTTGATTATAGTGGTGGCTACACCCTCTCAGCAAAAGTTGAACCCAAGTAGCTGTAGCGACCAGCCCTTTTTTTTTTTTTTTTCCCTACTGTTTTCCTTCCTTCATGTTGATTTATAGCGTGCTCAGTGCGATATGAAAACAAAAGGCCATTATTTTATTTGTAGTAGTTTATATATACACGTGTAGTTTACGCGCTACCCTGTGTTAACTTTTATTATTATTTTATTACTATTATTAAAAAAAAAGGGGGGGGAAGAAGTGGTCATTCTAGTTGCATGCAAAACCTATAATTTGATATCACTTTCGTTTTGGAGAAGGGAAGAAGTGGTCATTCTAGTTGCATGCAAAACCATCGTTTCATAGAAGGTACAACAATAAATTAAAACTATAATTTGATATCACTTTCGTTTTCCACTTTTTATTCTGAAACAAAATGAAAATACAAACAAAAAAGTTTATTTATTTTTTAATTTATCTTGTAAAACATAAGAAAAACTAATGACGAAATGGTTCTTAAAAATTATGTCAGTGGTTGTTGGTTTTACCATTCAAGAAAAACAAAAACAAATTTCCATTTAACCATTGTTAAAATTTTCCAAATCAAACAAAATGGTTCTTAAAAATTATGTTAGTGGTTGTTGGTTTTACCATTTAAGAAAAACAAAAACAAATTTCCATTTAACTGGCGAGGCTTCTTTTTTTCAATATGGAGTTTGGTTTGGATCTGGTTGATAACTTAAAACAATGTATTTTATTATAAATACCACTAGGTATGGTGGTTGATAACCTAAAACATGTCTATTATGATAAATACTTCAAGATTTCTCATTTAACAGTTTTTTTTATCTGTTTTGGAATATGGTTTATGATATTAATTTTCTTTATTAAATTTTTTGAATGTGTATTAATATAGAATGTGATAATAAAATTAATTTCAATTGACATAAAAGATATATATTTTATTAAAAAATAAGATAGCATGTTTAAACTTTTTAGCAAGTAGTAAGTATATATATGAGTAAGCACTAAATTATTATTATTAGTCTCAAAGAGCGTGGCATGATGGTAAAAGGTTTGAGATCTGTACAACAGGTCTCGAGTTCAAGTCAGGGCGTATATTTCTTGTAAGAGCATGGGACAACTAAGATTTTACTCACTTACCTAAACCCATAAAGTGCACTTTCTGGAAGGGTGGGGTTTCCTTGAATTCAAAAAAAACTAAGTTATTATTAGATATTAGTAAAAAAAAATTAACGAGCTATCTTGGAAAAAAAAACAAGTAATGATTTGAAAAGGGAAAAAAAATGGAAGGGGAAAACAATAAAAACAACAATAATAAGGGTGGGAGGGAGAGGGAAAAAGAAAGTAAAATGCAGCATAAAAGTGTGAATACAAATACAAAAGGAGGGGAATTATTACAAAAAAAATTACTAAAAGAGCTCATATATTATAAACTGTAAGTGTTTTTATTATAAATTGGAACAGTGTGTTTATTAAGAAGGAATTAATTGGTTCTTGTAATAAGTTGTGAGCGGTTTGTATTATCTTTCTTAAAGAGTTAGATGGACTTTATACAGTTTTGCTAATAACAATTGTTTTGTTTCTTAGAGTATTTTCCAAGGGTTTGGTCTTGTTTCATTCTCTATGGTTTGGAATTTTAGAATGTTAGAATCTTCGTGTTCAAGCTAGGTTCTCAAAGGCTGCTGATGCCATTTCTAATGTTTATCTATTTTGCAATTTTAGCGTTGGGGTGTGCGTGGGCTCTAGTAGTTATTGCAGTTCTTGGTTAGTTAACGGTCTTTATACTGATTAGGTCGATTTCCTACGCATTTTTATTTTTTGTTGCATTACTTGGTTTGGTGTTATTTCTAATATTTATCTGTTTTGCAGTTTGGTATTAGGGTGTGCTTAGGCTTTGGTAGTTGTTGCAGTTCTTGGTTAGTCAAGGATCTTTGTATTAACCAAGTTAATTTCCTATACGTTTCCATTTTATGTTATGTTTTTTGGCTTTTGTTTAGTTCATTTGATTTTTTGAAAAACTTGGAGGTTGGTTTTTGTGAATGGAATGTAGGTTTTTATTATAGGATTAGGCAATTATTTTGGATTTTATGGCAACTACATTGATATGCCTTTTTTTCTTTGTTTTTTACCTTATATATCAGGTTTTCAATTGTTTTATGTTTTGATTGCCAATGTTCGTGGACTTAGAAGTTAACCAAGTCCACGTAAGATGGACTTCACATATTTACTAGACCAAACATCCTACTAAGTGTGTGGACTTAATAGGACAGTCAAGACCTAAGCAACATGAATCTAGCATACTTGTCAGGCCTCAGTAAATTTTTTAATAGAGGAATTTTTTAAACATGACTAAGTAAATTATTTTGTTCATTATCGCGGGGTGCGAGCCGACGCGACGTCGTCTGGTGATGACAAAAGCTTTTTGTCGTGCCTCCTATATAAGGTGTTGTGTGTTGGAAAAAGTTTTTGGATTTAATCATAAAATTATGATTAATATTTAGGAGTCATCATCTAGTATTATGGTCACGAAGAACCTATGGTCTGCGAGAGTTTGGGTGAGAAACTGGTTGTGTAAGGGGAAAACGTATCACCCTCAATGCACCTAGTATTATTATAGGATTAGGCAACTATTTTGGATTTTATGGCAACTACATTGATATGCCTTTTTTTTCTTTGTTTTTTACCTTATCTATCAGGTTTTCAATTGTTTTATGTTTTGATTGCCAATGTTCGTGAACTTAGAAGTCAACCAAGATCAAAGTGCGTGGACTTAGTAGAACAGTCAAGACCTAAGCAATGTGAATCTAGCACACTTGTCAGGCCTATGGAATATATGTGACATGCCATATCCAAGTAACGTGGCCCACAAATGTTTGGCTTGGTTTTCTTTATTTTTTTAATTTTTTAGTTTTTTTTAAATAATCCATTGTTTGTGTATATTATTTCAAATAAACGTTTTGTTTATGTTTAGGCATGTATGATTCATCCATGATTTTTTTAAAATTTTATATAGATTAAATTGTTTTTTTAATCTTGATTTTTTATAAGATTTTTTTAATATAATTTTATGTGTTATATGCAGCCTTGCATTGTTTTTTATATATAATTATTGTTCAGTAAATTTTAAGTGTATGTTGGTTTCTATTACAAATTTTATGTGTTTTTCTATTACAAATTTATTTTGATAAAGGAATTTTTTAAACATGACTAAGTAAATTACACGTGTTGCAATATAAGATATATTGATCTTTATTTTTTGTTTGGTTTTCTCAATTGCATTTTGGTTTGTTGTTGATGATTTTTTATTTACATTTAGGAGTTATATATATATATATATATAGAATTTGATAAAGGAAATTATTTGGTCAATGTTTACCCAAGAAAGTTTAAAGGCTTTATATGCTTTTAGATTGCTTTTTCTTAAGGGAAAAATTTACCTTATAAGACATGTGTTTGAGGTATATATCATACTCATTTTATACATTAGGTCCAGACACATAGATAAACATATAAATGTTTTTTGCAAATACTTAACTAAGTTATCCAAGTCCTTACGGTAACAAAGAGTTGACAAGCATTTGTTACTCTATACTTGTTAACATTTGTTGAGACTTCACTTCTTGCTCAAAAGTTAGGTTTACATACTCTTTTTGTTCATTGTCGCGGGGTGCAAGCCAATGCGACGTCGTCTGGCGATGACAAAAGCTTTTTGTTGTGCCTCATATATAAGGTGTTATGTGTTGGAAAAGGTTTTTGGATTTAATCATAAAATTATTATTAATGTTTAGGGGTCGCCACCTAGCATTATGGTTACGAAGAACCTGTGGTCTGCGAGAGTCTGAATGAGGGATTGGTTGTGTAAGGGAAAAACATATCACCCTCAATGCACCCTACTTAAAGTAAACTACATTGTTGTTTGACTCTTTTTTTTTTTAAGTCGGGTTTCTATTCGTTGGTTTTTTCTAAGGTTCAAGTAAAATCTCTCTTCATAAGAAAGTTTTTACCTTATTGGGTTAAATTCTAATTGTTCTAAAATCTAAATTTTACCACTGTATTTTTACACCTTGTATCTTTAATACTTGAGGGTGTACTTTATCTTGTAATTTACACCCCCACAAATATTAAAGTTTATATCTGGATCCTAAAAAAAGATTGAAAAAATATTTTTGACATGTTGGTCAAATCCTAATGAATAATCATAAACTGGATACAATATTCATTTTTTATTTTTTTAAACATGAAAAAGATACAATTTTTGTTTTTTTAAAAAATATGCTTAGAAAAATTTTAAGACTTGGCCATATGAATAAAAACAACTTTTTTTTTTGAAAAAGGAAATTAATTTAAAAGTTTTTGAGATTTTTTTTTAAAATGTTTTGAAGTATTTCGAAGAAAAATAGGTATTTTAATATCAAATTTATATTTTCAATATAAATATACAACCTGATATTATGAAAAATTTGTAGAAAAATATTTTTGAAAATCATAATTTTTTTAAAGGATCTTTTCTTTTGATTTTTTTGGGTTGGGCCAAACCCGACCCAGAAATTTAGGTCATGTTAGGAATTGGCCTACCTAATATCCACTGGAACCGTGGATATTCACACAAGAATAGTGGAACTGCGGGGAGATGAAGGTGAAGCAAGGGAAGGGGAAAAAACGCGGGCATAAGGGAAGCTTACCTAGAGTAGGAGGTTGGGACAGCGATGAAGAAATCCGGATGATGGTTCAGGAGGTGTCGCTGCGATAAATGATGGTCAGGGTTGGTTACAACAACAAGAAGAAACTTTTTACAGAGGAGAGAGACATTCACAGTGGCTTATTACAGACGTGGTGGTGGCTACTTGTGGCAGAGGAACAAAGAAGAAGAAACAGAAGAAGAAAATCTGCAGAGGGGAGAGAAAAGACCTCGGGCCAGTGATGAGGGTGGTGGTGGCTACTTGTGGCAGAGGAACAAAGAAGAAGAAACAGAAGAAGAAAATCTGCAGAGGGGAGAGAAAAGACCTCGCAGTGGTTGCGCAAATCCCCAATGAGGATTTGGGTTTGTGAGGAGGTTGAGAAGTCGTTTGTTGGTGGAGGAGAAATGTTTATGTGGATCTTCAAGAGCTAAAGAAGCAGCGGGGAGAGAGAGAGAAGAGAAAAACATTGGCTAGAAGAAAAACAGGGGAATAAGCTGATTTTTTGAGATTTTTTTACCCAATTTACTCCTTTCTTAGGCCATCAAATTCGTCTCTATTTATAGGTGGTGGAAAAAGGCAATATTGTCTACACTACAAAAAAATTCAACCTTTAATTTTGTTTGGAAGAATTCCAACCGTTGGTTCAAAGTAGGCATGATGTACTGTCAAATCTACACCTACAGGTTGTCTAAGGTGGCCTTTTTGGGATGGTGCCACATCTGTTTATTTGCCAGTGAATCGGTAATGACCATATCTAAACGTAGAGGAATGTCTGATGATTAGTTTCGTGCAAGGTTTGGTATATTTGATGGATGTTAGGTACATTAAATGCATTTGCAAATGAGGTGACTAGACCAGTTTTTACCGAGTAAAAGAAAAAGACAATAAACAGTCATCAGATGACGCATTGTCTGGTCCTTCTTTTTTAAACTCAAAACGGCGTTGTTTTGGGTTTGAATTAGGGATTTAAAATGAATTTCACTTTAGTCATCTAGCTTTCAATTTCTTTCAATTAAACCCTTAATTGACCATAAACTTTTGCAGGCTGTCTGAGGTGGCCTTTTTGGGATGGTGCCACGTCTGTTTATTTGCCAGTGAATCGATAATGACCATATCTAAACGTAGAGGGATGTATGATGATTAGTTTCGTGCAAGGTTTGGTATCTACACCTACAGGTTGTCTAAGGTGGCCTTTTTGGGATGGTGCCACATCTGTTTATTTGCCAGTGAATCGGTAATGACCATATCTAAACGTAGAGGAATGTCTGATGATTAGTTTCGTGCAAGGTTTGGTATATTTGATGGATGTTAGGTACATTAAATGCATTTGCAAATGAGGTGACTAGACCAGTTTTTACCGAGTAAAAGAAAAAGACAATAAACAGTCATCAGATGACGCATTGTCTGGTCCTTCTTTTTTAAACTCAAAACGGCGTTGTTTTGGGTTTGAATTAGGGATTTAAAATGAATTTCACTTTAGTCATCTAGCTTTCAATTTCTTTCAATTAAACCCTTAATTGACCATAAACTTTTGATTTAATGCAATTAGTCCCCTATGAAACTTCAACTTCAACTGTATTTACATGCCTTTTGCAAGATGGTCCATAGTCTTAGATTTTTTCGATTTAACTCCTAATTGACCATTAAACTTTTAATTTCTTCAATTTCACCCCAGGTTTTATCAATTTAACCCCTAATTGACCTCAAAATTTTAATTTTCTAGCAATTTAGCCCTTAATTTCAATCAATTAACTTGGTAAAAATTAAATTTGATCTCTTGAAATTCCAATCTTCTCAATTAAGCCAAAATTAGGCTACTAAACTTAATTTTTTACCAATTAAACCCCAAATAAAATTAATTTGACCAATTTAAAGTATAATTAAGTCATTGCACTTAATTAAATCCTTCAATTGGACCCAAATTAATTCTTAAACATAATTAAAATTCAATTTTAACCCATGATTAAATCAAATTGACTTATTAAAAAATTAATTATGTCCTGAACTTAATTCTTATGCAAATTCATCCAATAATCATTTAATTTGACATTGAATTTGTATTTTTTTTCTCTATTTTTAAGCATAATGAGGGTACAATTAGACCTTTAATTTTCTCTAAAATTACAGTTTGATTCTCCGGTTTACTTTCTCCACATCGTCAACATTTATTATTATTATTTTTTGTTTTTATTTTGAATTTTTTTTTATTTTTAGAAAATAAACCAGAATTGGGTTATGACAATTTTGATTTTTAGAAAATAAACCAGAATTGGGTTATGACATTCATCGTGTCACCTTTTGTTTTGAATTGCTCAAACAATATTTATGTTAGATTGATATCCCTTTACATTTTACAATTTGATTTTTTATATGAAGTTTGAGATAGTTTAAGCAAGTTTTTTGCATGTTAATTATTTATTGCTTAAAAGTTCAATTATATATCTTTTAATGTTCTCAGCTTTTGATTGCATGCTTAAAAAATGTTTTTTTTTCTTTCAATTGTCTTACAATTAAAAGCAGTGCGTATTTTTAAAAGTAGCTTGCGGTAATGCGTGGACAACCTATTTAGTAAGAAACTATAAAGCGTGTAATTTCTTTACTATAACCATTTTATTTTTTATACTCTCATGTTTCAATATGGGTTTTAATAATGAGATTTTTTTTAAAAATAATTTAGTTTTTGAATTTTTTTCAGAACAATTAAGTTTTTTAATCCAAATTAAATCTCAATTGCATAATTTTTTGCCCAATTTATTTGAAAATTTCATTTCAGTCTCTTATTTTTTAAAAACTATTAGGCAATCAGTCCTTATAATTTTTATACATACATTTTAGTACCATACTTCATTTTCTTTTCTTTTTTTAAGTTTTTTTTAATAAAAGAGAGAAAAGGGGTCATTGGATTTTGGCTTAGAGAGAGTTGTCGTTGGCGACGATTCTAATCACTAAAACGATCGCTTTTTTATTAAATGGTTTCATATGATGAGAAAAGTTAACAATAAGTCATTTCTTATATTGAAAACACCTAAAACATATTTGAGCTCTTAAATATTTTTATTTTCTAGTTGATTATGGGTTTCTGGGATAGTTTTATTGCATTTTTAGAAGTCATGAATTAGATAGACAAGATTTCAAGGGTATTTTCTAGGTTTTATGAGTGTTACAAATAACTTTTTTAGTTAATTGTTTATAGACAAATGTAGGTGATACATCACTTTTTTTTAAAAAAAGAATGGGACATAATTTATTTTAAAAAAAGATAAAGGTCTGCACGCAAGTGCTTTCTTTGTGGGCCAAGTGTTAAGCTTGACTTACAAGGCCCACAACGCTTGATCTCATTGTTTTATTTTTATATAAATATATTTTTTAAAAAGTCATAACTTTTTTATATTTATTTTTAAAAATAATTTTTGTATTTATATTTTGATTAATACATGTTTTCTATTATTTTTTATTTGATTTTTTTTAAAATAATAATGATTTTTTATTGTATTTAGTGTGTTTATTTTTTATGAGATTAATATAATTCATCTAGAATTTTTTTATATTTAATAGAAATTAAGTTTTTTTAAATAAAAAATTTATTTTCTTACCATATTTTTATTATTACATATATTTTTATTATTTAATAAATTTTACATTTTTATCAATTTTTATTATATAGATTATTTTTGTAATTAAATTTATTAATTATAATATTAAATATATTTTTCTATATTCATCTCTCAATTTCCATTTCTGCGGTGGTAAAATAAAAGACGTTAGTTTCAGAAAAGGTGTCACGTGCAATTCTCCAACTCTGTGTGCGTGGCCGATTCTCTCGCTTTTTCTTTCCTCTCTCTCTCTCTCTCTCTCTCTCTCTGTGCATCCAGAAAAGGATCCATTTGCATTGTCCAGTTGGAGTTTGTATCTGTAATTGGACGGCAGAAGAAGAGTAGAAGAGGAGAAGCGGTGCAGTGCATAATAATAATAATAATAATAATACTCGTAATTTTTTGATAATGTGAATGATTTTTTGATTGCGAGGGAAGGAAAAAGCCTGCCTCTGCCTCTCGTAAATGCAATTGAATGAAATTTGAATCTGACAGACGGCCCTGCAGCAGCATATTAGATTAGATTCGATAGGAGCTGTGGTAGAAAGGAAAAGGAGAGAATCTCCTCGGACGAAGAGAGGGAGGAGATGAAAGGCTATCATAATAATCACAATCAAGGGAAAAGGCGATGGAGATGTCTGGTAATAGGAGTGCTATTTCTGGTGCTGCTTTCAATGCTCGTTCCTCTCGTCTTTTTGCTCGGCCTTTACCACAACGGCTTTCACTCCACCGGTAACTCCTTACAACATCTCTCTCTTTTTTTCCCTCCCTCCCCCTCCCTCAGATCCAGCTCTCCTTTCATTTTTTCTGTTGTTTTCTTCTTTCGAATCTAACTAATACATACACACTTTACTTTTTAATAAATACACGCCAACCAGATCTCTTTCTTTCTTTTTTTGTCACATCAAATGAATTCGATTACTAAATTATGTCATTTCGTCTTCCTCCGCAGGACATCTCTCTGATCGACAAACTTCTTCTGCTTCTGCTGTATGCATTTCTTCAATTCAACAATTTTTACTTGTATTGAATTATTAGGGTTTCTTTGATATGACATTACAAGGATTCTTTTCATTTTACGGACTAATTTTATTTTTATTTGCTTGTAACTGTAGACAGACCAGTCAAGCCACATAAAGGAACTTATCAATAACTTTGCACCAACTCTTCCTAAGATTCATCAAGTAATGTCCTTTACTTTTTCCTTGTTTTTCTTGCTAAACTTCGGAACCTTACTCTTATTTATCAGTCTACTTGAAAACTGCCACCGTAACTGAGACTGATAGTTGTTCGGTTTTCGTTTTTTAGGATTCAAAATTAGGCAGTTTAACCTCCCGTCACTTTCTTATACGTATACAACAAGAACTTTGAATGTGTGTTTGCGCGCTCGTTTTTCGATCAGTATGATCACTTTCTTATTCTCTGGCATGCTCAGCCTCCTCCTGCAACATTTTATTATTCATATTTGAGCTTCCCAATTCCCACTAGGTTTTTATTTCTAACATTAGTAAGGTTGAGTGATAAGTGGCATATTAGTATGACGCAATCTTCAAGATTCAAGCTTCATTATGTATTGCTAAATGGGGTTATGGCTTTTAAATAAAATATGAAATTAAATGCTAAATAGACTAACGACTCGTGAATGGGGAAATACCTGCAAATAACGTGAAGGCCAAAGAAAAAGAAACCTAGTACAGAATTGCAGAAGTACCAACTCTGTTCCTGCCTACAGAGTTGCCTAGATTTGAAACCGAAACCTCTAAACCAAGAAATTTACCATGGACACTATACCTACTCCAAATAAACCTATCGATTGCTGAATGGAGTTGCTGTTGTATTAATCAGTGGAAAAACATTGGAAACAATTATGTTGAGTTTGCTATATGATTAAAAAGTTGGGAAATGGCGATGGGTTATTGTCTGGGGAAGACATTTGTTGTGGTATGGACCGTCAGAATGTGTGTTTCTAACCTGTTTACAATTGTATCTGACAAATGTGATCATTGAAAATCCCCTCATCATAAAAACAAATTCATCCCACCCTGATAAATAAATTCGTTTAGAGATAAACAAATAAAATTACAACAGGGATGAACCTGTCAAGTGTATTTAATGAAGAATAAAAAAAATAAGATGTCAAAAGAATTGTCTTTTAACTATTCACTCAAGTTAAAAGAGATCTCAGAATCTTTGAAAATTCTCTCTAAATACCATGGTTTCTGTGTCTTTTTTTTCTCTCTCTTGGCTAAACATCCTCATTGTATTGTTGCTCTGTAATCGCAAAGTTTTGATTTGTAGCAATGGTCCATGCATGAGATCAGAAGCATGCATATCATGGGGAATTTTGGAAAACTTAATTATTATGCATAATCTTCAAAAAGTTTCCCTTTAATGTGCATCAATAAAAATCATATTGATCGATGATGATAGCTTTGTGCTAATAGGATTTGACCTTGGTCAATTATTTGGATTTCTTCTTTCTTCTTTTTCTTTTTGTTTCTGGCAATATAGGAATTTGATGTTTGACAGTAAATCATTCTGCTGAGAAGTTGTTTGATTTTGATCAAGTTTTATATCTTTACACAAATGCAGAAACAGTAACTGAAATCTGATTGTCAGGGACATTCTCGCTATATTGTATGAAAAAAGAGAGATTTGGTGGTTCTCTCTGTTTGATAGAGCAAGATTTTATCTTATTTGCTTTACCATGCTGTTCCTGCCTCCTAAAATGGCATTTCATTTCTACTATTCTTCTCTTCATATATTCATTGTTTGATCTGGAGCGATTCACCAATACTATTAATGCTTCCATTTGTTACTCTCTTCATATATGTATTGAAGAAATTCAGGGCCTTAATTTTTTCTGTTCATCTCTGGCTTCATATAACTTTAGCAACTGATTGCTTTCATTTGTTGTTCCTTTCCAAGTCCTGGAGTCAAAAGTTTTGCTATCCATTGTTAAGGGGTCTATAAAGGTGCATCATCTGGTGCAAATATCTCTCAGTGAATGGCTACAAAAGAAGCTATTACAAATTTCATATTTCAATTCAATTCAATTTCATATGGAATTGCTTCTGGGCTTCTGCACATATCTTGTGCAACTCCTTTTCCCCTGTTCCCATGTAGTATTATATTTATTATGGTCCAGTTCCTTCAGTTATGAATGAAGCAAGATACAGATTCATTGGAAGCTTGAGCTTTTAAGGCCTACTTACAATTTGATTTAACCTGATTAAATTTTTTAGCCTATCTACAGGTATCTAAATCTGTTTTTAATCCACTGTGTTTTCTCGTATTTTGTATCTCAGGATTTAGTTATAAACTTTACAAGTGGAGCAGAAAATAAGACCGCAATTTCAGGTGTTGTTCATGGCAGTCAATGACAAAAAAATCTCAAGCGTTTCTTTTATAATTGTCACTTCCCAACTAAAAGAATGATTATTTAAAAAGAAAAAAAGGCTTATTCTCCTTTTCAATCATGAACAGGTACTCCTGTGGTGCTTCCTGTTGTACCTCAACCACCTCCCATTAGAAATGTATGTGTGCACACGTCCGAGTGCTTTCTGAAAAGTTAGCCATTTATAATGCTTTTAAAGATTGGAGTCTTTTAATATGTTGTGGCAGGATGGTGCAGCTGCTGGTACAGATGAAATCACAAAGCATAAAAGAAATGCAGTTGAGGAAAGTGAAAAATGTGAGCTCAGATTTGGAGGCTATTGCCATTGGCGTGATAAGCATAGAGAAAATATGAAGGATTTTATGGTGAAGAAATTAAAAGACCAACTTTTTGTGGCTAGAGCATATTATCCTAGCATTGCAAAGCTTCCATCTCAAGAGAAGTTAACTCATGAACTGAAACAAAATATTCAAGAACTGGAGCGTATTCTTAGTGAAAGTTCAACAGATGCTGATCTTCCACCACAGTAAGTCATTTTAAGTTTCATTTCTTTATCTTCCATTAGTTTGAACAGTGCATGGAAATTTTTTTCTTCGATGAAGCAAGGAAGCGATCATACCAATTATTACCATTTTAACTACATAATAAACATCAGTCTAGGGAATGGAGCTTATTATGTGTAAAGCTAAATGTTTCAATGCACACAACAAAGGATGCGTGTTATGAGAGTGCTGTTGCACTGTCCGGCATTTAAGGAAAGCATGCCACATGAGATTACAGCCTCTCCTCACTATTGTGGGACAAACTCATGCAGGCATGATTATAAACAATGATATTGACTCTCTGAAAATTTATAGGAAAGAACAATGCAATTTGGTATCTAAATCTTAAACTCAAAACCTAAAGGAATGTGCATACAAAAACTATGCTGGCTTTCTGGCTGTGAAGAATTTTGCAATGATGATTTCCACCCGGTATTAGAAGTCTCAGCTCGTTATTCTTTGTTCTTCCTAGGTGTCATGCTTTGCCTATATTACACAAAATTAGTGTTCTCCACATTATCTTAGCTCGTAGAAATTTATGCGTCGGTGTTCCAATTTGTACTCAACCCACCTTAGCCTTTTTTCCTTTGCTGTCTCAACAAAATATATTGTTCTTGTGGTTTTACTCTTTAACATTACTGGATTCCTGTTTTTCTATAATAAAATTCTAGTGTCATGGTAAGCTCTGAGGATGTCATGCACATGTGCTTGTCACAGCTTCTGCACATGTTGGGTTGCTGGATCCTCCTAGTCCCAATTATGGACCCTCAAGGCTTTGTCCATTCTCACCAATGGTTTTCATCCTTCTCTAACAGCTTCAGCCATTTTCTTTTAGGGGACTTAGTTTTCATTTTCATGTTTGTCCTGCAGCATCAGGTGTGGTCAATGCAGGTGTAATCCATCCTTTCAGTACCCTAAAATTTTCGTTTCATGACACTTGCCTCCCCCTTTATTGCCTTTTTATGATTTCATTTTTGACATTTTGATGCAGCCTATGGATATAACTATAAAATTGACTGAATATTTAAGCAAAGACAAGTTTGTGACTGCAGTACATTTCTGTGAAAGATCAGTATATGGCAGCTATATTAGGAAATATAAAGTATCAATTCCTTTGATCTCTCCCCTAGCTAAAATTGGAATTTTGTGTTGCTTATATTCTATTCCATTAGCAGTAAGAATATTTCAAGTTTATAAACATGCTTGTAGTCTTTCAGTTCTAGAGATTTTATGAAGAAGGGTGCAACTGTTTGATTTACCTTATTGAGAGTGTGGTGAATTTTAATTCAAAGTTGATGATTCCTTGATCCCTACAATCTGATGCTTAGTTTTTCCATTCAAGGAGTGGTTCCTTATGATGTGAGCTAGTAGTTTTCCACCATTTTCCCCTTGATTCTGCATAAATTGAACCTGTGGTCAATTTCCAAGTCTCAAAATATCTAAATTCCACAACCTGATTCTAACAATAAGTATCAGTTTGTCCCGCATCACTTTTTGAGCAGCTTCACCCACGTTTAACAATTCTACAGAATGTTGAAGCAGAAGTTGGTCAATGATCTGTTGAACTTATTGTTGATTAAGGTGTTGGTGTTCCCTCCCTTTTTGCTATATGGCCTCATTGTTTTTTGATGAAATTTATGCTCGCATTGTCGCTTGCTGTCTCCTTTTGATGTGGACTGTCACTCTTTGATACTTTGTCTCTTGTAATAGATACTGCTTTACAATTTTACATGGTTCCTGCTCCAGCACACTAATTTACCTGTTTCATCAGAATTCAGAAGAAATTACAGAAGATGGAAAATGTGATATCTAAAGCTAAAACATTCCCTGTGGATTGTAATAACATTGACAAGAAATTGAGGCAGATACTTGATCTAACTGAGGAAGAAACTAATTTTCACATGAAGCAGAGTGCTTTCCTTTATCAACTTGCAGTGCAGACCATGCCAAAGGGTTTACACTGTCTCTCTATGAGACTGATTGTAGAATATTTTAAATCGTCTGCTCATGATAAGGAACTCCCTCTGTCTGAGAGATATTCAGATCCATCATTCCAACACTATGTTGTATTCTCCACAAATGTACTTGCTGCTTCAGTTGTAATCAACTCCACTGCTGTGCATGCAAGAGTATGTTGCTAGTATTCTTCCATGTACTCTTTACATTAACAAATTTCTGAATTTTGATTATCTAATCATTTTCCCGCATTCTTCAGGAAAGTGGAAATCTGGTTTTTCATGTTCTGACAGATGGACTGAATTATTATGCAATGAAACTATGGTTCCTTAGAAATACTTACAAGGAAGCTGCTGTCCAAGTTTTGAACATTGAAAATGTTACCCTGAAATATTATGATAAGGAGGTTCTGAAAAGCATGTCCCTGCCAGTGGAGTATCGAGTTTCTTTCCAAACTGTTAATAATCCACCAGCATCTCATTTGAGAACGGAATATGTATCTGTTTTTTCCCATACTCACTTTCTTCTTCCTTATATATTTGAGAAGTTGAAGAGAGTTGTGGTTCTGGATGATGATGTTGTTGTCCAACAGGACTTGTCTGACCTGTGGAACCTTAACATGGGAAGGAAAGTGAATGGTGCTTTACAATTATGTTCGGTGCAGTTGGGTCAGCTTAGAAGTTATCTGGGAAAAAGCATTTTTGATAAAACTTCTTGTGCTTGGATGTCTGGATTGAATGTAATTGATCTGGTCAGGTGGAGAGAGCTAGATCTTACTAAAACTTATTGGAAGCTGGGACAAGAGGTGAGTGATTTAGTTTTACCAGATTTATTTTATGAGATATTACTTTTGTGAATAATTTGTTGTTTGACTGTTTAAACATCTGTGAGGAGAAACTAGTTGTATAGTATATATGAAATAGTAACCCAACCCTCTTTTGATCCAATGATCCAAACATAAAGGTATAGCAACTTTGGCAAAAGGATTTGGTTGACCAATTTATGTGATTTCTTATCTTATGCAAGAAAACAAGCTGGATCATAAACCATGAAACTGTAATCAAATGCATCCACTATATTGCTATAACAACTTTGGTAGAAGGATATTGACCAGTATGATTTCTGTATTTTCATGTGGTGGGTCAGTGAATATTTAAATTTTTACTTTTATTAAATTTTGACGACCAGGTAGATCTCATTTGTTTTCCTACATTTCAAACATGGAAACCAGGTTAGCAAGGGAACAGAATCAGCTGAATCTGTTTCATTGAGCACAAGCTTGCTTACCTTTCAAGACCTAGTTTATCCACTTGATGGTGCATGGGCTTTGTCTGGACTGGGTCATGACTATGGGATTGATGTCCAAGCCATTAAGAAGGCTTCCGTGTTGCACTTTAATGGACAAATGAAACCTTGGCTTGAGGTAGGAATCCCCAAGTATAAACATTATTGGAAGAGGTTTCTAAACCGACATGATCAATTATTGTTGGAGTGCAATGTGAATCCATAACGAGCCAGTGGTATAGTTACTGCCATTGTTTGTGGAGAGCATTCAAGAAGCATGAATGTCCAGATGTTTGTTTTCTTGGTGCTCATAATTTTTCTGAGCTTAGATTCCTGAAAAAGATATTGGGTTGCAACAAAGTAGAGCCTTCTGATTTTTTGGTAAATAAATGGACTGGAATATTTTATCTAGTTCTAGCAAGCAGAAGGGAATGAACACCTTGGAGGCGCCTGTATTCGCCAGGAGAGGAGAACGTATTGTACACTGTAGTGAATGACAGGAAGAACTGCATTCTCTGCTTCTTATTTGGTAAGTTGCATGTGGGATACAAATGCTTAGCAATATTACTGAACACAAAAAGGGTTCAGCTTTATGCTAAATTTCAAGAAGATTGAATAGCCATCTGTGTTGTTACTGGTGGTGGAGAAAGCAAGTTGTCTTGTGCCTATCAAAGTTAATTCTTTTCTCAGGTTGTTTGTTATTTGATTGAAAGTGTGATTAATTAATTTTGTGATGAGAAACTTAAAGGTATGATTTACCTTAACCTTTTGTATCGATATTTAATTGTCAATTTGTTCATGTATTAACCCAATTGACATTGCCGGAATTGTGGCTTGTCAATTGAGGTCCTGGCATGCAGCTGGACATAGCATTGAGGGATTTTTAGTGTCGGCAATAAATATTTCTGAGGGCCCCGGGCTCCTACTCTAGATTTTTCGTTTTTGGCCTCCATCTTCTGGAGTGTAAATGTTAGATTTCAGATATCATTCTAAGCTAAATTCCAAAGGCAGGGTGAGCATGATATAGTTACACATCAACTTGGGATGTTCCCGAAGGCCAGAAGTTGGAGGATGACAAATTCCTGTGTAATTTATTGTTATCTTGTGATATGTTGTGATTGATTGGTATGCTAGAAAGTTTGTGTCCACGCTAAGAGTGGTTTGACAAGGTTGTGGATCGACGAAGTCTGTCCTGTCCATGCGACTAGTTTCCACTAGATTGTTGCATTTAACAGAGCAAGTATGCCTCATAGAAATGGTTATGGATAGCGACAGGCTATTAAATGTGATGGGTAATTGACCTTTTTTGTGTGATAATTGATGTGATGGTGTAATGGGTGGGTCTGCTGCAAGGTTGTTAAAATCACGTTTTGACTTGTAAACATGCTTTACGTGTTAAATCGTTTGAAAAAATCAAAAATGGATAAAATCAGGTTGAAATTGGGTTAAATCACAAAAATCGGATGAAATCGCGCAAAATCGCGATTTCAAGACCGATTTTGCGATTGTGCCAAAATGAGGTGCTGAAATAAAATCCCCATCTCTTGTCCAGCTGTCAAGCACCTATTGTATTTTTTTGCACAGTCACGGACTCACGTGACTCTTTTCACTTGAATGAATTAATTCATTGTCTTCAATCTTCACAAATCACAAAGCACAAAATACTTTTCCCAAGTTTCCCAGCTGAACAAATCCCTAATTGGCAACCATAACGGCGACAACGATCTCCATCCTCCACAAAAGTGGTCAATGACAGTGCTCACGGTCCAGTGACTCCAGTTTTCACTCCTTCTTTTTCCTTAGTGCTCACGGTCGCGACAACACATAAACCAAGATTGGTATGTTTAAAGACCTCTACTGCAGTCTCTGAAATTGAAGTGCTTCTTGAATAAAAATTGAAATTAAGGTTTGAATTCTTCATGTGCTTCTTGTAAAAGCTTTTCCATTATTCAGTATTCATTCCTCTGCATTTCTTTATTTATTTGGTATTATCCATTTCCATTATTTGGTAATTGTTCCTCTGTATTTCTTTATTCACCTAATAAACTAGGAATGTATTTTCCCATGCTTTTTTCTCACAAAATATGAGGTCGAACATTACTTCCTTTTCTGTTTATCATGATTTTAACAGCGACGGGCCGACGACAATCTCCTTAACAGCTCACGGCTTCGGGCTTCCTCTGCAATCTTTATTAACAGCAGCACGCCGGCAACGATCTCCTTTCTTTCCCATCTTCAACAGCAGCAGGCGACATCGGGCCTCTTCACAAGCAGCCGTTTAGCTCATCATCATCATCTTCAACAGCAGCGGGCGACACCGTAAGTTCATTTTGCCTTCATCATCATCACTGCAGTAGTAGATTTTGCCCCTGTAATAGATTTGTATTTTGCCCTGTTAAGTGTTGAGTTTAATTGTCCGGTAATAAAGATTTGCATTTTGCCCTGTTCATTTTGCCTTCAAAATCTTCTAATAGATTTGTATTTTGCCCTGTAATTCATTTTGCCCAGTCCTGTAATTTGTATATGTATAATGTTGAATTGAATGGAATTGATCGGGTGAGAAAATTGTTGAATTGAATGCCACAGTATATACTATATATTTGAAGCATGAATTTTTTTTTATATATTTTAAAATTTCTTATGATTTTACAATCTGTTTTTACGATTCAATTTTGTTTAGTACTTTCCATGCCGTGTCAAAATCGTGATTTTAACAACCAATCTGTTTTTACGATTCGAGTTTGTTTAGTACTTTCCATACCGTGTCAAAATCGTGATTTTAACAACCATGGTCTGCTGCGATGGTAGATAGGCAGCTGCAATGGTGACTGTTGTAATGGGAGCGTGAGGCTGCGCCAGTAAAGATGGGGTTGCTCGAGCTAGGTGACCATCTTCGATGCCAACAACCCTGATATCAGTTAAAATCCATGTGAAGCCTGCTCGAAAGTAGTTGGATTGCACACGGTTGCGCAACCAAGGGTCTATAGAGAATCTCTCTTTCAACCTTGCAAAATGACGCGGCTTCTGCTCCTATGGCGAGCCCATTAAGTGTGAAGCCTTTTCCCTGCTCTCCAGCAAGAATATTTTCTCAGCCCAGTAGCTCTAGAAGATCAGCAAGTTTTTCCAGGCCTTGAGCCCTCTCTCCATTAAACCCACGGTTGAGTGGCTGCACGAAGATATGCTCAAAGAATTGGTTATCTTAATTGAAAGAATGGAGGAAAGAAACCTGCACCAAAGCGCAAAGTTGGGATTAGAAGAAAACGCATGACAAGCTCTAATTGCTAGGGCCAAAAGTAACTAGCCTAGTGCGTCATGAATTCAAACCAGAAAGGAAGGGGGAATAGCATTCCTAGTTCCAACAAAACCACCTTAAAGGAACCAATTTGACCCTTTCTAACGGAGCTAGGTTAGAAGCTATGGAAGCATGGAAAACTGGTGAAGCTTTGGACGTTTGTGCTCTAAAGGATAAAACCATCACTAAGGATTTCGTATTCACCAAAAGAAATTCCATGGGTTTAGGATTAGTTTTGCCTAACAAAGCAAACCTTATAGGATTTCCATTATGAGACATATTTCCTTAAAATATGTGCTTTAAGCCTGTTTTTCTAACCATATGAAATCTGTGTTATGTGATTTTTTTTTTATGATTATTATTAATATTGTGATTCCTTTTAGATGGTAGGGATAACGAACCCAACTTTGGTCTTGTATTTGTAAGTTCATAGGATGTTCAATCCCATATCAAGCCCCTTTTCTAAGTTTGGGATGTCACGAACGGTATCAGGTCAACATTCACTTCAACTCTATGAGACCTTTGGCGTGTCTTATGGACATGATAAACCGTGATGTTTTTTTAAGGCAAACCCTCTCGTGAGGACGCAAGTTTTATTTCTTACATGAAAGATTATGCCATTGGTATTTTCCAGTTCCCTTAGCTATACATTTTTTAATTTTTAGAGAAATATCAAAATAATTTTTTTTTCTTGATTAATGTATCAATAGACAAAAATTAGTTTCAATTAACAAAAATGTTAGATAGTCACTTGAAATTTGCGTGTTTTTTTCATAAAAATCATGTGAATTTACTTGTAACTTGTACACGGAAAACGGATGAAATTTTTTTCTTGAAAAAAAAAGCGTCTGGTTACTCTACATGACGAATAAAAACTATCTGCAAGCTTTTTATATCCATAGTCCAATGTAGAAGACAAAATGGGATGGAAACAAAAAGGTTTAATTCATGCTGTTTGGGAACAACAATGAAAAGTAGGCAAGCAAATTAACCAGATAGCTAGCTAGGCAGTGACAAAGCGGTGGTGGTGGTGGTGTTGTTGTTGGTGGTGGTGGTGGTGGTGAGGGATGGTAGTGGCAGTTTCAATAGTGTCATGAAAAGGCCTCCAGGCAGATGCAGTGAGCAAGCAAAGGTCTTTCCAACCAAGCTTGAGGGTGCCATTATCCTCCACTAATGTATAACCATCAGAGGGGAACATGCCAAGGAGCAAAGTGGCTTGTGTAGCAGCATTCCCAGCAAGAGAGATGCCTTTGAACCCGGACTGTTGTAGTTTTTCCCTCCAGTTGTGGAACTTGACATCCCCACTTCTGGATGGACCTCCCACGGCCAATACATTGCGTATCTCTCTGGAGAGCAACTGCTGCTCCACTACATGCCTCTCCTCACTCTCCTCCCCATAGCTTGCTCCCAAGGAGTCGAACAATGCGGAGTAGTAGTGTATGGCCTCCACAAACCTTCCCAGGAAGGATCCCGCATGGCTTAGGTCCTGTTCTACCACAGTCACTACTTTTGGTGCCAACCTGCAACAGAATCCATCCACCCCATCCCATTAGCGACCACGAGCGTGGTGCGTGCTAAATTAATTTATCCATAACCTAGCTTAACTAGCTCAACATGGATACTGGAACAGTTAATATTGGCTGGATGGGGCTGGCTCTTAATTTAAATTTATGTGTATAGTGTAGTAACAAAATAGAGTATATGTGGATATCAAATCATGCACTAAATCTCATTGCAAATTCAAGGTAATATGATTCATTAATCCAATACTTCCAAAATCATATCTACTAGTACAAGAAAAATAATAAATTTCAAGTCATTATCATTAGCATCTACCCATTTGATGTATAGAATATAATATGAAAACAAAACTTATTATTAGCTGATAAGCTCCAGCTTGCTCCTACAATATATATATATATATATATATATATATATATAGGAAAATGTGTCTGTGTTATAAGTCAAAAAGAAATGCTTTTTTTTTGTATAAGAAAAGCAAATCAAAAGGAAAGAGAGGAGGAGAATGAGATCAGACGATATATTATGAACCCTTTTTTAGGTATGGGATCTCGTGTTATGATCTTGTGAGTAAGTAGTAAATAATACTTACGACGTAGTCAGAGATGATGATGATGATTAAGTTAATACCTTTGCAACAGACAAAGCATATTTGTATCGGAACCGGTGACATCGTAGAGCGAGTGTTGCAACCAGTGGACGGCCACAGCCTCCCTCTTGCTCACATTAAGCCTCTCTGGCTCCAAATTTCCAACCTTTTCGGCCACTGGAATGAACTCAAAGGGAAGTCCCAGTTTGTCTGCGAAATCAGACAGACGTTTCCCCGTTGCTTCAAGAGCCTCTAAAGAGGTCCCCAACCCGGTCAAGCGGACATATGGTGGTCCACCTGGCCTAGATGCTAGGATATGAAATAGCCCAGGCCACTGCAAACCTTGCATGACGTCCAGATCTATGATGTGGACTCTCTCTTCCCTTTCAAACGCTTCTTGTATCGCTTGGTTGGCTGTGAAATGAGAGAACTTGATGAAAGGGCCAATCCCATTGAACACCTGAAAGGCCGAAGCCATCTTCTGGGTATGGCTTTGGGGCAATGAAGGAAGCGTGGCGTATATCCCCAAGCAAGAGCTGACCAGCCTTGCTGACATAGCCTCCGAGAAGTAAGCAGCCACTCGCTGCGCTGAAGTTCCAAATGGCGTCGACAGCTCCGAGATCTCAAGTAGCATCTTATTAGCTTCCTCAAAATTATCAGCGGAGACGGCCTCCGCGCATTGGAGCAGTAAGGTCAGAAGGTGCAAGCCTTCTTCGTCTCTCTTTTGCTGCCGCATCTCTTCTTTCTTATCTCGGCTGGCTGCTGCTGATGAAGAGGGAGGGGATGTGGTGCTGCTTACCTGTTCTGCCTCTGCAGATGATGATTTTTCCTGCTGCTGATCTTGCTCTTGCTGTTGTGGAGGTTGTCCTTGATTTAATGCTAGAATAGTTGGTGTAACATTGGAAGTAGAAGAAGGGCTCTCTTGTTGCATCTGCTGCTGTTGTTGCAGATGCTGATCATGATGAACAAGGTGGATTTGTGGTTGCAGGTGTTGCTGTTGGATGTTTGGTTGGCAGATGAGAGGTGGCGTCGGTCCCCAGTTAGAGTAGTGACTAACATGTGAAGAAACTGGAGGAGCGGAATTAGAGACGATATTGTCAAGATCAAGAGTGAGCCCAGAGTTAGAGACATGACCTTGATTATAACGCCTCTGGATCTGAAGAGGTAATGGTACCGCTGCGGCTGCCTCCTTATTCCTACTCCTCTCCACCGGGAGAATATTGGACGGGATTATTGGGTCTGTCAAAGAACGGAGCCTGTACTCGAGGAGGGAGGCCAGATTG
The DNA here is from genome assembly GCF_000495115.2 of Populus euphratica. Classification (NCBI taxonomy): domain Eukaryota; kingdom Viridiplantae; phylum Streptophyta; class Magnoliopsida; order Malpighiales; family Salicaceae; genus Populus; species Populus euphratica. The sequence goes on from NW_011501038.1 coordinate 40,797, forward strand.
GGGTTGCAAGGGTAGATGATCTCCCTCACATTCTGAATGAGCTGAGGAATGGACACATTGGTGGAAGTGTGGAGTAGGTCCTTTATGAGGCCATCAATCCAAGCAGTGGCGGATGTGGAATCTTCCATGGAAACTGAAGCAACAGTACTAGTAGTAGGAGCAGTAATAGAGGTAGTGATGAGGCCGGGCGGTGGATCGGCGGCGGCGTTTGATCGGATATTGTTTCTTTTTATTTCAGCTGGAGGGAACAAGGGTAGACCAGAGAAACCACAGACGGCTGGGAGTTGGGATTGGGTGTGGATGTGGGTGTGGGTGTCGTCGCAGCTAGTAATTAAGTTGGTGGAAAGTATTGTAGGAGACAAGAACCCAGAAACAGACAGAGAAGCAGACCCGCCTGACGTAATTGCTGTCAAGTGCGTGGAAGAAGGTAGCATAGAAGTCGTAGCATGGTAGTTGAGGACTGGATATAAGATTGAGTTGGGGTTACTAGGGTTAATATTGTTGTTGTTGGAACAACTCGTAAAAGAAGAGGCACCAGTACTTCTAGTCATACCAACATCATTATCATCATCGTTGTTGTTGTTATCTGATATTGAAAGTGAATACACGTTGGTGCCACTGATGATGTTACCTCGAGATAACCTCTGATGATTTTGGTGAGTAATCGTTGATTGCACTTCCATCATCTCAGAAGCCATCCTCTTCCTCATCATCTTCCCACCTGCTCCTTTTACTTGTACTGCTAATGATATTGGTGTGTGTGGGGGGTGTTTGCTGCTATTGGTAGTGTTGTTGCCACCGTTGGTAAGCTGCAGGGAGGCACTTGTCAATGAAGCAGTAATACTGGTGGTGTCGTTATTACTCTAGGTACCACTGTTTTTATTATTGTTGTTGCTATTAATGCTGGCGCTGTTGATACGACGGAGCAAAGATGAGGCAGCTGCCATTTTGAACCAATACTATACTAGCAATAATAGAAGTAGTAGGGGAAGGTAGCAAATACAAGAGAACCAGGAGAAGATGATTATGAGAAGATGATAAGCCTCGAATGGTTCTTCTTGATCTTCGTAGATAATATTATAAGGAGATAATTAAATACTTTGAAAGAAAAGGAAGAATTTGAAGTTGCTGTCAAATGGTGTGTGTGTGTGGGGGGGGGGGGGTTTTTTAAAGATTCTTAAATCTTGTAACATGCTAGCTAAGCCCAAAAACAGTGCCTACACGACCTCCGATTACTTTTTGTTACTATAAATTTCTTCGATCGGCTAATGGTGCTGCTGCATGCTGAAATTTAATTGTTTGAGTAAGTGGATTTAAAATGACATGTATGGCGTAGTCTTCTTGCCTTTGGATGCTTCTGATGAGTCTTCTTGCAAATGAGAAACATTGAAAAGGTGGGAGTGGTAGTACGGGTAGCCAGGAGGGGATGGAGCTGTGTGTGTAATGTTTATGTATGGGAGGTGCTGCTCTTCAGCTGCTAGCTGCTTGTGGGCGATGGAAATATGGGTGGTTAATTGCGGATGGCATTTAGTAAGGTGTCTTTTATGTGTGTATATTGTATATGTGTGGAGATCAAATAGCATGCTCATGGATTTAATTCTAGCTTGGTCAAGATACGAGCAGATGGCGAGGCAAAGCAGGACATGTTGCTGTTTCTTACTAATAATGGGCATTTAATAATATTAAATGCAAATGTTAGTGGCAGGGAGAGCAGACAGAGGGGGAGAGAGATGGGCTGGCATGGTGACTGCATCTAACAGCACAAAGACTAGAGCAGAGCAGCATTGTTGGGGTTGATGCCTGATGGGATTTTTGTTTGTAGTTCGTCGTTGCCTGTTTGACATTTTGCAGTCACATTCCTATCAACGGCTATTTCTATGTTCCTCGTAATCTATACCACTCCTACGCTATGCATGTCCAATCTATATTAATTATTATATTTCTTTTCTATTTAATCCATGTCAATCAACCACGTTTACCAATGACCAATCTCTTTTTTCATCTCTCTTCCTGTTTTAGATTGATTGACGAATTTCCTTCTAAAGCTAAGAGAATCTTTGAGATTTCCCTAAAGTATATCATAATTGATTACATTTCTTTTCAATAAAAGGAAAATGGTAATGTCATTATAGTAATTAAAGTATAATTATATCACTATTTTTATCACGCATCCAGACAAACCATAACTAGCTTTTTGAGAAAAACAATTAAAGTATAAAATAGTCTTTTGGACACTAAATAATCTTGTTAATGATTTGAAAGACACGGAAAATCCTAAGCCTATACTATTTATATAAAAATTTATTACATCTTACATACACATATAATCCTAGTCATCATCAATCAATAAGGAAATTGTTTGCATTCCAAGGCTATGCTGATGAAAGATCTAAAAATGTTAATCATTATCAATTTTTCTCGGCATACTTAGAAAATAACTACCAATATTTATTTTAAGGAGAAAAACATAGCGAGAAAGAAGACCAAATAATTCATATGGTCATATTACATCTAAGAAAAATTTAGATTAGAACAAAAGAATAAAAGATAATATAAAACTATTAATAAGAAAAAAGAGAATTTGCAGCCATTTAGAACAATTTACAGGAGCTAGATGTCAGCTTAATTTAGAATAGACTAATTTTAAGGGGTTTTTTAAAGAGAGAGAAAGAGAAGATTCTTGTTAAAAATTTATCTTTTCATATTAAATTAATATATAAAAATATTTAGTTTATTATAATAAAAGAGCATACAAAACATAAAAAATTGTTAAAGATAAACCTACAATAATAACATATAATTTTAAATCTATAAACACGTAAAATAAAAATCAAAATAAATATGATTTCAACCTTAGATATAATAAAAAGAATACTAGCATGCATACTAAGTATATATTTAAACTTGCAATATATATAAGATAAAAGTTCTAGTAGCGATTTTTTATTATTGTCGATTATGAATAATTTCTTTTAAAAGTTTTATTGCTTGTCACTTATACAACTAGGATATTTGTAATATATCTTCTAATATTTCAACAATATCATTTTAGATGAAATGTGCACTTTTAAATAAGATCCTTGAACCAAAACATATAAAACTCAAAATCTCTTAATAAGATAAATTTAAACTCTAGATTTAAAAGGAAAACCAAAACTTAAAATGATAAGAAAATACTAAAATATGATGTTAGAAAAAGTAAGTAAAATCTAGAAAAAAAATCAAGTAAGTAAAATCTAGAAAAAAAATCAAGTAAGTAAAATCTAGAAAAAAAATCAAGTAAGTAAAATCTAGAAAAAAAATCAAGTTTGAAACTCTTTCTTCATTTCTTTCTTTTTTTAATAGTAAATTTTCAAAGCTAAAAGGTTAAAAAGAATTAATTCTTATAATTATTAAACTTTGATTAGCCAACGTAAATCAGGAATTAAATTTAAAAAAAATTTCAATTGTTCTTAAAGTAGGAAAACCAAAAGTTATTTGAAATTAATTTTTTATTTATCCATAATTTATTTTAATCATGCTAGTTAAATACATTTCCAACAAAGATGTAAACATCTAGTATTGATTACATTTTATATAGAAATATTTAATTATGCAGCGAGGAAAAAATGTATGATGTTCCAAGTTTACATTATTAATACTTACAACATAGAAGAGAAATAGACACAAGTACGAGAAAAAACCACATATAAGCCCACCAAGAATGATAAAAATATATATCTTTTTTTATATATAAATTATTTATCTTTTTCTCCATAGTTGTATGTCTCTTTTTCCCATTCTATCTATCTCTCCTTATGTTGTAATTATGGTAGTTATAATTTGAGCATCATAGAGATCCCCTCCAACTTAGTAGCCAATTTCGGTTGAAGCTAAGGTAAGGTATACCTAATGTAATTAATAATCATGTTATAAAAGAATTAAATTAATAGTAAAAAAATTTATCAGTATAGATTGGGATACCAATTAATATATATTAACGGGTGTTGGTTTTCAGTTTACTTATTTTATATAAAAAAAATAAGTATTTACATCGGCAAGTAATGAATCTAAATATTTTTATCAACTTATTAAAGTTTTCAGTATTCACTTATTATTTATTATTTAACGTAGAATAAAGGAGTAAGTCGACACACGCCCATATTTAAGGCATGTATATATACTACAATAGTTGTGGCTACTTAGATAGCTATTTTCGATGCATGGAGCCCCGTTATCATGGAGAGTAGAAAAGGTTATGGACTAAATAAAAAATAAAAAAGAAGAAGAAGAAGAAGACGAGGCCGACTCACCCGTAATTTAAGTTGGTTGATAGGTATTTGACTTTGAATGTCACTTTCGAAGATAAATGGGTTAACCTTAAATAACAACTCCATCTGCAGACATTTCATGCCAGTTTCGAGACCGCTAGTACGAGGCAAAGACATGTAATTAATTCATTACAAGACTCCTCGTCCGTGGCTAGCTAACATTATTATATTAAATGTTAAGTATTTTAGTACCTTATTTAACCCCACCCTAAAAAATAATATATATATATATATATATATATCAATCATTGTACCATGGGTTGTTGTAATATCATGCTAGTTTAGCGGCATTGTTGCACGTTAATA
>NW_011501038.1:47743-50390 GCF_000495115.2 Populus euphratica
GACAAACCATAACTAGCTTTTTGAGAAAAACAATTTAGTCTTTTGAAAAGTATAATTAAAATGGTAATGTCATTATAGTTAATTACCATAACTAGCTTTTTGAGAAAAACAATTAAAGTATAAAATAGTCTTTTGGACACTAAATAATCTTGTTAATGATTTGAAAGACACGGAAAATCCTAAGCCTATACTATTTATATAAAAATTTATTACATCTTACATACACATATAATCCTAGTCATCATCAATCAATAAGGAAATTGTTTGCATTCCAAGGCTATGCTGATGAAAGATCTAAAAATGTTAATCATTATCAATTTTTCTCGGCATACTTAGAAAATAACTACCAATATTTATTTTAAGGAGAAAAACATAGCGAGAAAGAAGACCAAATAATTCATATGGTCATATTACATCTAAGAAAAATTTAGATTAGAACAAAAGAATAAAAGATAATATAAAACTATTAATAAGAAAAAAGAGAATTTGCAGCCATTTAGAACAATTTACAGGAGCTAGATGTCAGCTTAATTTAGAATAGACTAATTTTAAGGGGTTTTTTAAAGAGAGAGAAAGAGAAGATTCTTGTTAAAAATTTATCTTTTCATATTAAATTAATATATAAAAATATTTAGTTTATTATAATAAAAGAGCATACAAAACATAAAAAATTGTTAAAGATAAACCTACAATAATAACATATAATTTTAAATCTATAAACACGTAAAATAAAAATCAAAATAAATATGATTTCAACCTTAGATATAATAAAAAGAATACTAGCATGCATACTAAGTATATATTTAAACTTGCAATATATATAAGATGAAAGTTCTAGTAGCGATTTTTTATTATTGTCGATTATGAATAATTTCTTTTAAAAGTTTTATCGCTTGTCACTTATACAACTAGGATATTTGTAATATATCTTCTAATATTTCAACAATATCATTTTAGATGAAATGTGCACTTTTAAATAAGATCCTTGAACCAAAACATATAAAACTCAAAATCTCTTAATAAGATAAATTTAAACTCTAGATTTAAAAGGAAAACCAAAACTTAAAATGATAAGAAAATACTAAAATATGATGTTAGAAAAAGTAAGTAAAATCTAGAAAAAAAATCAAGTAAGTAAAATCTAGAAAAAAAATCAAGTTTGAAACTCTTTCTTCATTTCTTTCTTTTTTTAATAGTAAATTTTCAAAGCTAAAAGGTTAAAAAGAATTAATTCTTATAATTATTAAACTTTGATTAGCCAACGTAAATCAGGAATTAAATTTAAAAAAATTTCAATTGTTCTTAAAGTAGAAAAACCAAAAGTTATTTGAAATTAATTTTTTATTTATCCATAATTTATTTTAATCATGCTAGTTAAATACATTTCCAACAAAGATGTAAACATCTAGTATTGATTACATTTTATATAGAAATATTTAATTATGCAGCGAGGAAAAAATGTATGATGTTCCAAGTTTACATTATTAATACTTACAACATAGAAGAGAAATAGGCACAAGTACGAGAAAAAACCACATATAAGCCCACCAAGAATGATAAAAATATATATTTTTTTTTATATATAAATTATTTATCTTTTTCTCCATAGTTGTATGTCTCTTTTTCCCATTCTATCTATCTCTCCTTATGTTGTAATTATGGTAGTTATAATTTGAGCATCATAGAGATCCCCTCCAACTTAGTAGCCAATTTCGGTTGAAGCTAAGGTAAGGTATACCTAATGTAATTAATAATCATGTTATAAAAGAATTAAATTAATAGTAAAAAAATTTATCAGTATAGATTGGGATACCAATTAATATATATTAACGGGTGTTGGTTTTCAGTTTACTTATTTTATATAAAAAAAATAAGTATTTACATCGGCAAGTAATGAATCTAAATATTTTTATCAACTTATTAAAGTTTTCAGTATTCACTTATTATTTATTATTTAACGTAGAATAAAGGAGTAAGTCGACACACGCCCATATTTAAGGCATGTATATATACTACAATAGTTGTGGCTACTTAGATAGCTATTTTCGATGCATGGAGCCCCGTTATCATGGAGTAGAAAAGGTTATGGACTAAATAAAAAATAAAAAAGAAGAAGAAGAAGAAGACGAGGCCGACTCACCCGTAATTTAAGTTGGTTGATAGGTATTTGACTTTGAATGTCACTTTCGAAGATAAATGGGTTAACCTTAAATTACAACTCCATCTGCAGACATTTCATGCCAGTTTCGAGACCGCTAGTACGAGGCAAAGACATGTAATTAATTCATTACAAGACTCCTCGTCCGTGGCTAGCTAACATTATTATATTAAATGTTAAGTATTTTAGTACCTTATTTAACCCCACCCTAAAAAATAATATATATATATATATATATATATCATTGTACCATGGGTTGTTGTAATATCATGCTAGTATATATATATAATAGCACTGTTTTGTCAAGGTCTTGGACAATCCTCGCCCAAGTCTCAACTCTCGTCAGCTCATTATTATGTTAGCTGTTGCGTGCTGCCGCACATGCATGCTGCTAATTTTCGCTACTGTCACGCAAGCTACCACCCTGTAGCTACTGTTCAGCAACACTTTTCGTCAGCCTACACCTTGACGGATTTTAACCCTGTGACA
>NW_011501038.1:51640-53000 GCF_000495115.2 Populus euphratica
CCACCCCCACAAACTTTCATTGACACAACAGCATCACACTGTTTCAGCCACTGTCACATGTTTCGTCCACCAAAAATCAAAACACTGTTTTTCCAACAACGGCCAAGCAATCTGTCTTCGTCACCCTGAGTTATCCATTATCAAGATGCACAGAAATGCCCCTACTACCTTAGCGGCATTGTTGCATGTTAATATATATTAAATACTTTCCTTATAAATATTGACACATGTTTCAAGTATCAGCAAATAACGACTCTAGGCTCTTTAAATAGTGTAAATGTGTACGTCACGGGGTCAATTTTTCGCTTTTAAAAACAGACCTCGTGTGGCAGTCTAGTCTCGCTAGACCCAGCCTTTCCCTCACCGATTCACTCGTGTTTTACCTATAACTAGTTTGTCTCATAAATCTAAGAGATTCCCACACTCTTTCAATGTCCCAAACAAGCAGAATAACACTAATGAATATGAACTAAATGCACAACATAGCAGATTACAAGAACAAGTCCCAACCTTTTCATTAACTCAATTAAGGGATTATACAAAGTCCATCTTGTATGCTATGCCCATTTCGCTCTTGCATGCTACACATTTTACAACCTATCTAATTACAAGATAATAGAACTTACAAGTATAAACTGCCTCTAACTTCCTGCACAGCTAGAGCACCCATTATTCCATGTTCTAGCCACTTTCTTCCCCATATAAGAAACTGCCGCAACTGCCGATAACTGCTCCCAAAACTGGCGCAACTGCATTGGCATATTCTCCCACATGCCAACTGCCCACTGCCAGCACACATGCTGCCAGCGTAACTGTCTCGCATTCCTTGGACTGTCCGTTGTCCAAGTTATCGTCAGCCCCTGCTGCCGAATTCCTCGACGCTGCTGAATTCCTCGATGCTACCGAATTCCCAACTGTCCCATTATGTCATCCCAGCACTGTTTTGTCAAGGCCTTGGACAATCCTCGCCCAAGTCTCAACTCTCGTCAGCTCACTGCTGTGTTAGCTGTTGCGTGCTGCCGCACATGCATGCTGCTGATTTTCGCTACTGTCACGCAAGCTACCACCCCGTAGCTACTGTCCAGCAACACTTTTCGTTAGCCTACACCTTGATGGATTTTAACCCTGTGACAAACCTTCCCCACCAAAAGAAATCGACGTCCTCGTCGAACCAAGTCTGAAGCACCTCTGCCCCAAGTCTGCACCACTGTTCACAGTTCAAGATTGCCCACACACAACCTCTCGGCTTTGCCCATATTTTCATCCAGAATATCATCCACCGATTCTGCGATGTCAAGCTAACATTCTCTTCGTCAGCTCTTGCAAAAACCCAAGCTATGATCAAGTCTTCCCTCGGTTC
>NW_011501038.1:53863-61397 GCF_000495115.2 Populus euphratica
CATATCCTTAGGCCTCGATGAAACCCCAGAAACTCCAGCAGCCCTCTCGCTGGACTCTGCTCTAAAGTCTGTCAATCCATCGGCAGCAGCAATGGCAGAAGACAAGAAAATTTTCTGCCTCCTCAACTCCAACTATGCCCACGGCTGATGTCCCGATAAAAAGTTGAACATTCTGTCCTCCTCGGACATGTTATCAACATCAAAAATTAAAGAGCTGAATTTCTTAACATAATCCCTTATCGACCCGTCTTGCCGCAGCTTTTTCAAGTCTTCTCTCGCAATCCAGGAGGTATTGTTGGGCAGAAATTGTTCCTTCAATTCTCGTTTCAGACTCTCCCATGTCTCCACCTTTGGCCTACCAGCATTCAAGTCCTCCTTGGTCCTTGTTCGCCACCACAACTTTGCATCGCCCGATATCTTGGCCATACTGAAGTAGTGCTCCATATCCCACAAAAAGTTCTCGAGATCCTTTGAACTCCTCGCTCCAGCAAAGGTTTACGGTTATGGAACTTTCAGCTTGAAAGAGCCAACGCCCCTAACAGCGTTTGCGACTGCCTTCTTCAAGACAGAAATCTCTTCCTCGACAGCTTGCCACTTACGACATGATTCTGCCGCGAGTTCAACATACTGTGTAGTAGCCTTTTCAGTGAGATTTCCAAAGCCAATTCAAGTCGAAACTCGACTGAACGATCTTCATTGTCGGGAACATCTCCCATCAAACCCTCTAGATGGAGCAACCTTTCCCGAAAATTCTCCGTACCACTAGGCATATGAAGAACAACCAGCCAATACCCCCACACTTAGCTCTTTCTCGTCCTCGAGAAAGGATAAATAAAATTAAATTGAAAATAACCATGATCAATCTCTTAATCTCCCATCAATGTCCAAGAGTATTAGTCCCACTAGACTCAGCTTTTTCCTCACCGATTCACTCGTGTTTTGCCTACAACTAGTTTGTCCCACAAACCCAAGAGATTCCCACACTCTTTCAATGTCCCAAGTTTGTCCCACAAACCCAAGAGATCCCCGCACTCTTTCAATGTCCCAAGCAAGCGGAATAACACTAATGAATATGAACAGAATTCAAAACACAGCAGATTACAGGAACAAGTCCCAACCTTTTCATTAACTCAATTAAAGGATTACACAAAGTCCATCTTGTGTGCTATGCCCATCTCATTTCTGCATGCTACACATTTTACAGCCTATCTAATTACAAGATAATGGAAGTTACAAGTATAAACTGCCTCTAACTTCCTGCATAGCTGGTGTACCCATTATCCCATGTTCTAGCCACTTTCTTCCCCACATAAGAAACTGCCGCAACTGCCGATAACTGCTCTCAAAACTGCCGCAATTGCATTGGCATGTTCTCCCACAAGCCAACTGCCCACTGCCAGCACATATGCTGCCAGCGTAACTGCCTCACATGCCTTGGACTGTCCGCTGTCCAAGTTATCGTTAGCCCCTACTGCCAAATTCCTTGACACTACCGAATTCCTCGACGCTCTATTGTGTCATCCCAACACTGTTTCATCAAGCCCTTGGACAATCTTCGCCCAAGTCTCAACTCTCGTCAGCTCACTGTTGTGTTAGCTGTTGCGTGCTGCCGCACACGCATGGTACCGATTTTCGCTACTGTCACGCGGGCTGCCACCCCGTAACTACTGTCCAGCAACATTTTTCATCAGCCTACACCTTGACGGATTTTAACCCTGTGACAGTGTGTAGATGGCATCTTGGCTGCCAAACATTGCTTTTATCAGCGACGTTGGAATCATCATAACAACCTTATATAATGGGACGACATGTATTCTAAGAATCTTTACGAGTTGGTAATGATGCTCGTTTCCCCCTTTTCTCTCTCTTTCCACCTAGATGTTCACATCAACCTCTTAAAAATTTCTAAATCAACCTTTTAATTTGTTAATTTTTCAAATAGAGCCCTTATATATATATATATATATAATTTTCTTTATTTTGAATAATTTATAAAATTGGTATGTTCTTTTAATTTCATCCTCCTTTAAATTTTTTATTTTTAAAATTTAATTCTTATTCTTTTGGTTGCTATTTTTTTTGTAGAGATTATTTTTTAAATCAATTTTGATTTATGATTTATGATTTCATCCCCCTTTGATTTTTTTTGTTCCTATCAAATTTAATCATATTTCATATGATCGCTAATTATTTATTTTATCCTGGTAAGTTTTTAAAATTGATTCATAATAAACTTCTTAATTGAACCTAGATTTAGAGTTTCATAGGTTCTAAGTTTTTAAGAGGTGATCAAGTTTAGAATACTTGCTCAGGCTTGCTTGATTTTATACTTTCATTTTTCTAAGTTTTTGTTTTCTCATCTCATCCTTTAGTATTTATTAAGTTGGAGAATGGGTTCTATTTTTTTCAACTTGCTTTTTGCTAATTTTTTTCTTAGTCTTGAAAATGATCCGGTTATCTTGTGTTTTTTTATTTATTGTTCTTTGTTGATTCTTTTTTTTATAATTCTTTAAATTGATATTTTCCCTAATTTCATCTTTAGTATTTGGAATGAATTTTTTTTTAAAAAATAATCTATAGGATTATAATTCTTTTTCTATTTCATCCCTATTTATTTTTTAATCATTCAGATTTTGTTCTCATCCCTTTGATTGCAATTTGTTTTATTTAGGATAAAGTTTTTTTATTTTTTTATTTATTTCCTTTCTTTAGTATTTTTCCTTGATTTTGAAAAGAACTCAGGTTTTCTCGAGTCTTTTTTATTTGTTATCAAGGTTGTTAAAATCATGATTTTGACGTGGCATGGAAAATATAAAATAAACTTGAATTGTAAAATTATAAAGAATTTTAAAATACATTAAAAAAATCCATGCTTCAAATAAAAATTCATACATAGTTCAAGCATGTTAAAATACATGCTTCAAATAAAAATTCATACATAGTTCAAGCATGTTAAAATACATGCTTCAAATAAAAATTCATACATAGTTCAAGCATGTTAAAATACATGCTTCAAATAAAAATTCATACATAATTTAAATAACTTTTCATTAACTAATAATTAACAAACTTAAAACAAACAATCTACTGATGTGTCACATAAACTAAAAGCAACTTCATTGCCTTCATCTTCCTTATTATTCCTTAGATATTCATTAATATCTATAATATGCTGCCAACATCCTTATAAGTGCAAGTTAAATGTTATTTGAAATGAAAAATACCTATACTGATAATTGTTTGACAATACTTGCACTAAACTTTTCTAAAATTCTTATCAATATTTATACCATATTGTCATCTCATATCAAGTGTATTACTAGAATTTTTTTTTTTCTAAATGCCATAAGTTCAACAACTCAAGAATCAACTAAAATCAGTCCTGTAATCAATCCAAACATTTTATGATTGTCATTAAATTTTTGTTATACATAACAATTTACAAAACTATAATACTTTCAATCTGCTTCAGTACATATACTATACAATTAAATTTTTCAAAAATCATTGCATCATTCCATTAATAAAATGGCATCTTAAAATATACTTTCAATCTGCTTCATTAAATATACTGAAATGGCATCCTATAATCATTCTATCATTCCATTAATAACATCACAGATACAGAGCAATTAGGCAAACACATTCCATCATCCTGAAATGTGAATTACTGGAAAATCATTATAATAAACAAACTCAATGCACACCAAAAAGACAAACTTCAGACACCACCAGCCCACCACTACTACCATTCGTTGTAGCACCAAGGCATGCATAAATTCACATTTTAGTATGATGATTTTAATAATACCATAGACATAGAGCAATCAAGACTGGCAAATTGTTATTGCAAATCATTCCATCAAGCAAAACATTATGAAGGGACAAATTGTTATTCAAAATCATTATTAGGTTAACATTCAACATCTATATAGGGAAATATTACATTTTCACATTTTGACTCTGTACAGGCCTACAGGGGGATATTACATTATGGGCAATCACATGAAGGCTAAAGTACAGGGGAACAACTTACATTGAAGAGGAAGCCATTGATGATGAAGGCTAAAGAGGAGAGTGATTTCGCCTGCCACTGTTGATGAAGAGAAAGTCGTGAGCTGTTGATGATGGGAAAGAAATGAGATCGTCGCTGCTATTAATGAAAAGGAAACCATAGGCACTGATGACTTGAGTGAAGATTGGATTGATCGTTGTTGCTTTTGTGGTTGTCGGTTGGTTAATAAAGAAGGAGATTAGGGATTTGTTCTCATTGAAAAGGATAAAAGGTGATTTGGCGATGACTATAGTGAAGATTGGAGACTTTGGAGTGACTGTGCATTTACCTAGCCAATAGGCACCAGACAGCTAGAGCATAGAGGGAAACATTTACTTTAGTTTATGTATTTTGGTGAAATCATTCAATCAATATTGAACTCGTGATTTTATGCGATTTCACCCGATTTTAACAATTTCACCCGATTTCAACTCAATTTCACCCGATTTTGATTTTTTCAAATGATTCTACGAGTCAAAACGTGATTTTAACAACCTTATTTGTTATTCTTTATTGGTTTTACATTGACTAATCAACATTAAATTGATTGAGAGTGAAGCTTTGTAATTCATCCATGGTCTAGAATTTAACGAGTTGTGGATTTGAGACCTTCGTCTATTAGGATTTAAGGTTTAGGTTTTTTTTTTATTTTTTTGTTTTTGTTTCAAGCTAATCTTTTTTTAGGTTTATTATTCAATATTTATATTATTAGCAATTAGGTTTTTTCTTTCATTATCTGCCTTCTATGTGATTTTTTTATCCATTCTTTTTTTATGGGTTCTAATATTTTTTTAGAATTGTCCTTGTATTAGCCTTATTTTCTTGGCAGTGTCTTTGCTGCAATTTACATTTATTAAAAAAACTTTTAGAACACATTTGCGTCATAAAATTACAAGTATTTTTCAATTTCACCTACATTTGCGTCATAAAATTACAAATATTTTTCAATTTCACCCCTTCTTGTTTTTTAGTCTTTTAAATTTTATGTCATTTTTTTAAGTGCAATTTATTTTGTTTGAGATCATTTTTTTAGATTTTTTTTTATAATTTCATCATTCTTTTGTTTTTTTCCTGTCAAATTTAAACACCATTGTTTTTATTATTAATTTTTTTTCAAGTTTTTTAAATTGATGTTTTTTTTCAAGTTTTTTAAATTGATGTTTTTTTTCAAGTTTTTTAAATTGATGTTTTTTTTCAAGTTTTTTAAATTGATGTTTTTTTTCAAGTTTTTTAAATTGATGTTTTTTTTCAAGATTTTATATTTTTTTATGATTTGTCTTCTATGAAATTAGTCTCAGGTATATGACATAAGTCAATGGCTTCATAGTTTAATGTATGTTGACTTTCTTTTGTCCTTTTTTTAAATTGATTTATTTCAATTTTAATTTCATCATTCAATTTTCTTTCTCTTTCTTTCCTATTGAGTTATCCTGATTATGTTCCTATAGTCATGAGCCTTGCAAATTAACACGAGTTGACTTATATTTTTTTCCAATTCTTTTTTAAATTAAATATCTTTATTTTTTCCATTTTTTGTACTTCATTGTTGAGTTGTTCAATAATTAAGCTTCATGAATTTATTCAATTTGTTTTCGAACACGGTCACTTTAGTGTCACAACTGGTTCAAAGATTTTGTATCTTGACCCAAGTGGGCTTAGATTGATTTTTTTATCCTTTCTCTCTCTCTATCTTGATATTCTCATTTGATTTATCAAGAATTAGTTGTCAAGCTTTTTTCCTTGTATTTTTTTATGAGATTATCTCAATCTTATGTCAATAATTGCGAAGTTTTCAAGTTAATCCGATTTAACTGAGGTTTTTTATTGTTTTTCTTATTATGTTTATTCTTTCAACATTAGATTTATTTAATAATCAGGATAGGCTTAAATTAGGTTCTATTTACCTTCTTTTCATTATTTTTTTGTTAATTTATTTATTATTGTTTCATTTTTTTTATCATGTTATTTAAATTACAAATTGATATAATTACTCAGGTTTATAATATCTTTTTCCTTGACATTATTTTTCATGTAAAAAAATAAAAATAATAAGCTTGTGTTAGAACACGAGCCACAAATCTAATACATATATATATGTAATGTAACATCCTCCGTTCCAGGATAAAAACAATAATCTTATGTCAACCAAAAAATATAATAATTAATTTTTTTATGAGAAGAGGAGTATTTTTGCTTTATAATAATTCTTATTTGGATTTAGGCCTCATTTTCTTTAAGTGTATTCTTTTTTCTTGCACTTCTTTTTAGTTTAGTTTATTTTGTTTAATTTAATTCATCCATGATTTTCCCAGGATTTACATTCTCCTCCTCTAATAAAAATTTCATCTTCGAAATTCAAGTTATGTACCTATATTGGAGAATAAGTGCGAAAACTTCTCATTCATCTTAGATTCTCTTTCTTATGTTTCTTCTTCTATTTGAGAGTTTTTCCACAATACTCTCACCAAGCGAACTCTCTTATTCCTCAATAACTTCTCATCTCGATCTAAGATTTTAATTGGCTTAGTTTCATAGTTAGATCCCCTTTAATCTTTAAACTTGTCGCAATACCTGTGAGGGGTTTATTTTGGCCTTTCACAGCAATGACACATGAAACACATTGTGAATCTTATCCAAATATACAGGCAATTCTAATTGATAGGCAACTGGCCTGATTCTTTCCTTAATCCTAATAAAACCTATATATCTCGGGGCTAATTTTCCTTTTACTCCAAATTGAATGATGCCTTTCCAAGGCGCCACCTTCATATATACCTTACCCCTACTTGGAATTCCAAAGGCCTTCTTCGGCTATCTGCATAATTTTTTTATCTACCTTGGGCTTCCTTCATCCATTTTTTAATCACCCTTACCTTGTCAGTTATACCATTTCAGGTCCTAAAAGCTTAATTTCTCCTACTTCCTCCCATATAATACTTCATATGTAGCCATATCAATAATAGTTTGATGGTTATTATTATAAGTAAACTCCACCAATGGCAGAAGATCCTCCCCAATTCCCTTCAAACTCCAGCACACAGGACCTTAGGAGATCCTTAAGAGTTTGAATGGTCCTTTTAGATTGACCATCTGTTTGAGGATGAAATACTATGTTTAGATTCAACTTTATCCCCATTGCTCATTGTAAGCTAGGCTAAAATCTCGATGGGAACCTTAGATCCCGATCCAATATAATTGAAACTGGCACTTTGTGAAGTTTGATTACTTCATTTACATATAATTTTATCAGCTTATTGACACATCTAAAAGATTGATGTCTTCTTCCAAGTGCAGGAGTGTCGAAGTAATAAATAACCCGGCAAGACCAGGGTCGAACCACAGGGAGGTTAATTGTACAAATTATAAACAACAATTATAAAACAACAATAACAACAATAATAATAATAACAATAATAACAATAATGACAATAACTATAATAATAATAATAATAATAATAATAATAATAATAATAATAATAA
>NW_011501038.1:62336-64260 GCF_000495115.2 Populus euphratica
CTGTATTTAAAATGAATATTTACCACAAATTAAAGGTATCTTGTATTATTAGATATATTATTATAAAACATGCTTTAGTTAAGGAGTTATTGATACTTCAAGTGCAAAATGATAATATAAAACCACGATAAAAATACACTTTTAAGTACTAATCACTTATCCACCTAATCACTCATCTTCATAGGAAAAAAACAAAATAGGTTTTGTTAGTCGATCCACGACCACCTATATAGCATCATTCCCTTTTTTTTTTTCTAGGTAATCCCGTCATAAAATCCATATAAATATCCTCCCATTTCCATTCTAAAATTGATAATGACTGTAATTCCCCTACAGGTTTCTAGTGTTCTATCATTACTTGTTGATAGATCCCATAATTCGACATAAATTCTGATATTTTCCTCTTCATATTTGGCCATCAATAGTATTTTTATAAATCCCTATACATTTCTGTACTCCCAGGATGAGTAGCAAATTAAGATTTATGAGCTTCTCTTTGTTCTTCATCTTTCAAAGTCTTATCCTCAAGCAAATAAATTTGTCTACCTATAACTATTAGCCAATTGGATAACATTTGAAAGGATGTCTCTATACCATTGTTTACCCTCTTCTTGATCTCTTTTACTTTCCCTTCTGCCTGTTAAGCTATAAGACCTTGTCTTAAAGCATAAATCAGATCTTTAATTGACCTAACAATGATCCCTCAAGCCTTATACTTAACCGCAAGCCCATTTTCTTCAATTCCACTGTACTTTCTTGTTCCTTAAGTTTCATATCATTCATCATTGTTTTTCCCTTCCTACTCAAGGCATTGGCTACAACATTAGCCTTACTAGGATGGTAGTCAATAACACAATCATAATCTTTTATCAACTCTACCCATCTTCTTTGTTACATGTTCAACTCATTTTGTGACATCAAATACTTCAAACTTTTATGGTCTTTAAAGATTTGAACTTGTGTCCCATACAAATAATGTCTCCATGCTCTTAAGGCAAACACCATAGCTGCAAGTTCTAGGTCATAAACCGTTTAATTCACCTTGTGCGACTTTAGCTGTTTTGATGCATAAGCAATCGCATGCCCGTGTTGTATCAATACACATCCCAGATCCCTTTTTGAGGCATCACTATATATCACAAACCCTTCTGTCCCCAATGGAAGGGCCAGTATAGGAGCAAAAGTGAGCCTCTCCTTCAATCCTTGAAAGCTTGCTTCACACTCTTCCGACTAAACAAACCTAACTTCCTTGCGAGTAAGCTTAATTTAAGGTGATGCTATGGTGGAGAGCCTCTTAATAAACCTCTAGTAATATCCAACAAGACCTAAGAAACTCTGGATTTCTGTTATGTTGGTAGGCCTTTTCCATTTTAACACCGCTTTAACCTTTCTTAGATTTATAAATATTCCTTCTGCTGATATTACATGACCTAAAAATACTATTTTGTTGAGCCAAAACTCAAACTTATCTAGCTTTACATATAATTGATTCTCCCTTAAAGTTCATAGCATAAACCTTAGATGTTGCTTATGCTCCAAGTGAGAGTTTGAATACATCAGGATACCGTCTATAAATACAACCATATATTGCTTCAGGTAAGACTGAAACACCCGATTCATCAAGTCCATAAATGATTAGTACTTAAAAGTGCATTTTTATCATGGTTTTATATCATCATTTTGCACTTAAAGTATCAATAACTCCTTAACTAAAGCATGTTTTATAATAATATATCTAATAATATAAGATACCTTTAATTTGTGGTAAATGTTCATTTTAAATGCAGGCCTATCACATAAATGAAAGGTTTGATTGATGA
The DNA here is from genome assembly GCF_000495115.2 of Populus euphratica. Lineage (NCBI taxonomy): Eukaryota > Viridiplantae > Streptophyta > Magnoliopsida > Malpighiales > Salicaceae > Populus > Populus euphratica. The sequence continues at coordinate 64,157 of NW_011501038.1, forward strand.
CTTTAAGAACTTAAATTGCAAGGGCAAAAAGATGACCAAAATTAGAAAAGAGATGTCGGTGCAATCCAAACCGGAACACTATTCGGTAATTAGGTCATATCTAG
>NW_011501042.1:0-31869 GCF_000495115.2 Populus euphratica
TCCCTAGTAATCAAAGCATTAAAATAGAAAAAAAATTTGTAAATTTCACAAAGCAAGGTATTCATCATTTAACTTCCATTAATCTATCCAGATAAACAAACTCTCATTAAATTTATATATCTGCTCAATACCTCTTAACAAGATATTCATAAACCTTTTTTTTTTTGTGCTCAATGTATCAACACATAATTATGGGGCTTTTCTTGGAAGAAAACAAAATTTTTGTTCTAATGTTTAAGGTTAACTTCCTTGGGTTGAGATTATTATTTTTGTCTTTTTTTCTTTTTTTTTAAATATATATACATATATTTTAAAAACATCATGCATCTTTAACCCATGTAACGAGCTTTCAGCTAATGACTCCCATACCAGTTCGTCTTAGGGCATTAGGTGTTAAGACACCCCTACGAGCTTAGTAACTCGGGTCGCAGATACTGATATGTAGATAGTGCAATGTTTGATTTCCTTAAGCTTTTCTCCTCAACCCATGTAACAAGCGTTGAGCCAATAGCTCCCAAGTCAGTTGACTTTAGGGTATTAGGTGTTAAAACACCCCTTCAGGCTTAATTGCTTAGGTTAGGGAGGCTACGAAACCAAACTTATCTACATTTTTATTATCATCATTTTTTTCTTTTTTTCATTTTTTTTTCATTTTTTTTTCTTAATTATATACAATCCCTTTCCCTTAGTTGTTACCTTTAACAAAAGAACATAAATAATGTAATAATCCAATATGCAACCCACAATCATATGTTAAAGTGTGTGTGTGTAAATTAAGGTTTAAGAATACATGTTAAATAAGTATATGAGCAGAATTAAGCGGTAACAATACGAGAGTTTGTAAACCTGAATATTTCAGGAAGTATTATAATAGACCTTGTTAAGAATGGTTACTAAGATGCGTCTCAAGAGTCACTTTAACAAAAGAACTCCTTTACTCTGCCATCCTAGTAACAACAATTATGCACATGCTTTATGAAATGAAAAACAGTTTTTTTTTTTTATCAACTACTACCCTCTCCCCCCAACCAAAACGAGACATTGTCCTCAATGTTCTAAGGTAGAAAGATAGAGTATAGAAGATATCACCTAAAATAACGAACACTGACAAACCTGAAACACACTGAAACAAATATAAGAAACAACAAAACACAATAATAAAACCAAGCATGTGTATGTACAGGTAGTTGTGATTGTGGCTCACATCTTCCCTTGGTTTTACGTCCAAGAACGGTTTAAACGCCCTCTATGGGTCGGGGATAGGCTTCCCATCCAGTTTTCTTAAAAACTGGCAAACAGGGTCTTTTTTAGTCAGATTCCCAAGACTAAGTCGATCATGTTCTTTATGAAATAGTGGCCATAAATCATGAATTGCACGATGCACATCTCTACTAGTATGCGTCTCAAGAGTCAATAGAAGATTATCTAAAGACTCCTTACTCAGGCCATCCTTAATGAATTGTATTTTATCTTCACGGTTTATAGATACCATTCCTAAAGAACGACATTGTGTATTACAAGTCCATCTAGCACATCGATGACAGACTTCTAGTCGTTTTGCACGACGTTTCTTTGCAAAAGTGCTTTTACCTGTTCCAGGCATATGTGAAATAAAGAAATTAGAGGACTCACCTGATAATCGGACCTTTGCTTCAATCAACCAGCGAATATCTTCAGGAATTCCATGATTCATTAACAATCTCAATCTTGCACATCTAGCACAGTAAATTTTTGTGATCGCATTCTGAGGCAGAGCGGGAAAATACTTTTTCAATTTTTCAAGATTAGTGTCCATTTTCAAATGAGAATTGGAAGAGAGATTCAAAGAATTGCACAAATATATACACAAATATCAGTAATTGTGGGAAACTGAAAGAACCGACTTAAGTCACGGAGTACCGTTATCCGCCATTTGACCGGGGTGAGAGAAACTAGCGAAAATCAGTCAAAAAGAAACACAAAAAAGAAAATATGAGAAAAAAAAAATAATCAACCTTTATCTACAAGATCATTCAAACCAGCTGATTAATTTTCATTAGGAAAATTATCAAAGTAAGCTTTCAAACGATGTCTATTTTCCTTAAAATCATTGTCATTCATTGAATTCTCAATATCACAAGCCCCATAAGGATTGGTCCATCTTAATCTTAGCTCTTTAGGGAATGCATAGAGTTGAGAATCATAAAACAAAACTTTTTGACCAGTGTCAATTTTTTGACAATTTTCACAAGTTTTGCAGAATGCATGTGTGTCCTTAAACATGGTGGGCCAATAAAATCCATTTTGAAAGATTTTTGTAGTTGTCTTTTTTGACGAGAAATAACTTCCACATGCTTCAAAATGACAAAGTTTAATGACACTACTTACCTCATTGTCAGGAATGAATCTTTGAAATATTTGATCAGGACAATATTTGAATAAGTTAGGGTCATCACAATAAAAATTCTTCGCTTCGTTCAAAAACTTTTCTTTTTCTTGGGTACTCCAATCAGTTGGCAAATCTCCTAAAGCAAGAAAATTGATATTTTTATCATACCAAGGCATTGGACTAAGAGAAAGTAAGGATTCGTTAGGAAAGTAATCATCGATTGGTGTGATGTTAGATGTCGAATTTGTTGTCACTGTTGACAAAAGATTCACATCAACATTTTCGGTGCTTGTTTCATCCATGATTTCTTCCTCAGAATAAATCATTTGCAAATCTTCAGTTTCATCCAAGTCATTTTTACTTAAAGTAGATTCAAGTTGATCATAAACTAATTCATCAATATGATCTACTTCTTGTAAATCATTATCATCTCTAGGTTGCTTGCAAATGTTGAAAATATTCATCTCCAATGTCATGTTTCCAAATGATAGCTTCATCAGTCCATTCCTACAATTAATCAATGCGTTAGAAGTTGCAAGAAACGGACGTCCTAAAATAACAGGAAATGAATTACATGCTTCAACAGGTTCTGTGTCCAAGACAATAAAATCCACAGGATAAATGAATTTATCGACTTGTACTAACACATCTTCAATTATTCCTCTAGGCACTTTTACAGATCTATCGGCAAGTAAAAGAGATATAGAAGTTGGTTTTAACTCACCTAGATTGAGACTTTGAAAAACTGAATATGGAAGTAAATTCACACTAGCACCAAGATCAAGTAAGGCTCTTTCAATTTTATGCTCTCCAATAAAGCAAGAAATTGTAGGACAACCAGGGTCTTTATATTTCAAAGCATTATTGTTTTGAAGAATAGCACTTACTTGTTCGGCTAGAAAGGCTTTCTTTTTCACATTCAGTTTCCTCTTCACAGTGCATAGATCTTTCAAAAATTTAGCATAGGAAGGAACCTGTTTAATAGCATCCAACAAAGGTATATTGATCCTTACCTGTTTGAAAGTTTCAAAGATTTCAGAGTTGTGATTGACTTTCCTTTGTTTGGTCATGGCTTGAGGAAATGGAAGTGCTGGCGGTGAATCAGTCGTTTCTTTGCAATTTTCAGATTCATCCCCTTCCTTACCCTCAGAGATTGACTCATCATCTTTCTCATAAGGTTCAAGAGAGGGTTTTTCAATAACCTTACCACTGCGCAGAGTAGTGACTGATTTGACTTGATCCATATGTTGGCTTCCGGAACTACTTGCCTTTGCATTGTATTGCCCCTTGGGATTTTGTTGTGGTTGAGATGGAAACTTACCTTTCTCTTGGAAACTAAGAGCAGATGTTAATTTAGCAAGAGTATCTTTAAAATCTGTCATGTTTTGAGCAAGTTGAGTATTGATTGTCTCTTGCTTTTCAATGAATGCATGCAATGTTTCCTCAAGATTTCTTCTAGGAGGTGGAGCATAAGGAGGTGCATATCCATGAGAATTTTGGAAATTGTGGTGTGCTTGAAACGGTGGTTATGAAGTTTGTGCATTGTTGTTCTCACTCTTCCAACTAAAATTTGGGTGATTTATCCAACCAGGGTTGTATGTTTGGGAGTATGGGTTGTGGTTGGCCCTTTGAAAACTGTTTAAAGCATGGGCTTGTTCATGGAGACATTCCTTAAAAGAAGGCAAGGTTGGACAATTATTGGTTGAGTGTTCATTTGTTTCACATATTTGACACCCAATGTTTTCAATAGATTTTAATTAACCACTCTTTTTCAATTCTAGTGCCTCGACTTTTCTAGCTAAAGATGCAAACTTGGCTTGAAGGTCATGATCTTCCCTAAGGTTGTACATACCTCCACTAGATGTATGAGGTTGAGTTTTCCTAGGTGCCTCATAAGTACCCGCGGTGTCTCAATTTTGAGCATTTTTAGTTAACAAGTCTAAGTACTCCATTGCTTCATCAGGATTTTTATCTTCAAAAGTTCCATTGCACATCAATTCAACAATTTGCCTATCTCTAGGTGTTAACCCTTCATAAAAATGTGAAACCAATCTCCATGTTTCAAAATCATGATAAGGGCAAGTACTAAGTAAGTCTCGATACCTATCCCAACATTGGTAAAATGTTTCTCCTGGTTTTTGAGTGAAAGTGGTGATTTGTCTCTTGAAAGAGTTTGTTCTATGAGATGGGAAAAACTTCTTTAAAAATTGTTGTTGCATTTCATCCCAAGCACGAATGGATCCTGGTCTTAAATTTTGTAGCCATGTTTTAGCTTTATCTTTTAATGAAAAAGGAAAAAGCTTTAATCTGATGGTGTTCATGCTACAATTTAAATTATTATATGTGTTGCAGACCTCCTCAAATTCCCTTAAATGCAAGTATGGATTTTCCAATTCTAAGCCATGAAAAGAAGGTAAAAGTTGAATAATACCTGGTTTAAAATTAAAATGAGATGCATCAGGAGGAAAAACTATGCATGATGGTGCACTTGTTCTTGTGGGATTCATGTGGTCTCTAAGTGTTCTAGCACGGTTATTCTCATTATTCTCATTATGAAGTGATTGATTATCTTCTTCGGCCATATTTTCTGAAAATGATGAGGATACCCTACAAAGTCTACCACTTGATGTACGTGACCACACTCTCATGCACGTGTAGGAATAAAATAAAAAGAAGAACAAGAAAGCAAAAGAAGGAGGAAGAAAACAAAATAAAAAGAAACAAAAGAAAAGAAACAAAGTTATATACAAGAAAAGTGAAAAGAGAAAATAAAATAAATACTATAATTTATACAAGAACTTACCTCCCCGGCAACGGCGCCAAAAACTTGACACGACTAAAAGATTGATGTCTTCTCCCAAGTGCAGGAGTGTCGAAGTAATAAATAACCCGGCAAGACCGGGGTCGAACCACAGGGAGGTTAATTGTACAAATTATAAACAACAATTATAAAACAACAATAACAACAACAACAATAGTAATAATAATAATAATAATAATAATAATAATAATAGTAGTAGTAGTAGTAGTAGTAGTAGTACTAATAATAATAATAATAAAGAAATAGAAGAAGAAGAAGAAGATGAGAACTTTGAGATGGAATATTAATGTAACGATTAAACAATGATAATAACAAATGTCAAGGTTAGAGGTTCCACTAATGGTATATCAAACAAGTATAGTATAAACTCTTATTATTGAATTGGAAACCACACACAAAGGAGGTTCCAATCAGATTATATATTGTTAACATGATTACATTAGTCATCTTATTCAATTAATGCTAATACTTGTAAATCTCGTCAAGCATTCATGATTATAACTTATGTTAACAACAAATCAAGTTCCTTTCATAGCTCAGGTGTCGGTTATACCATACATTATGGGCTATGAAAGTGCCAAGCATTTGTTGTACCAAGTGTTATACAACATAAATCAAGATTAGTTATTTAACAAGCAAAGTATTAAAGAGTGAATAAGATAACAAATATAAAACATGTTAGTATCAAACATTAAAGTCCATATTAAGTTTACATTATACTTATTCTTACACCATTAGTGTAACCTTTTCACCTTGACATAACTAACTTAGCTAGACATAATGAAAGAAAGAAAAATAAATAAACAAAATAAGAACATGAATAAGATTAAAGTTAACTAAGTAAATGCAAGGAAATGAAAGGCATAAACTTGATATTAATGAAAGCAAAGCATAAACATTACAAAAAATACAAAGAGAGAAAGGAAGAGCATGATCTTGATCTGGAAACCAAGATGCCTAAATGCATGGCAAATACCTCCTTCTATAGGCCAAAATTGGGTACTATTGATTTGATGACTAATTGATGAGTGGGTGGCCAACTCTTGACTTGGTGACAATCCTTATCTTCTCTTGTCTACCCAAAACGTCATTGATAACATCAAAATTGGAGCCACTTGAAATGAAAGTTGTAGGAAATTGTCTCATCTTTCCTGTGTAAAACATTTAACTCATTTCAACTTCTAGAACTCCAGATATGGCTAAAATACTAAACAGTGCTTGGGCTGGAGGATAGATTCGGGCTTCTTTGTTGTTGCTACAATTTGGACTTGAAAATGGCCTTTTTAGATCTTGAGCTCCATATGAAAGTTGTAGGCCTATGTCTTACCTTTTCATCCATATAAATTAGACCTAAATCTGAGATTTAAAGCTCTAGATATGACCCAATTACCGAACAGTGTTCCAGTTTGGATTGCACCGACATCTCTTTTCTAAGTTTGGCCATCTCTTTATCCTTTCAATTTTAGTTCTTAAATTCATCAATCAATCCTTTCATTTATGTAATAGGCCTGCATTTACAATGAACATTTACCATAAATTAAAGGTATCTTATATTATTAGATATATTGTTATAAAACATGCTTTAGTTAAGGAGTTATTGATACTTCAAATGCAAAATGATGATCTAAAACCTTGATAAAAATGCACTTTTAAGTACTAATCAGGGTGCAACCCATCCTGTCAACGCATGCAGTGTAATGTTTAGTTTGGTGGTTGTCTCAAAATTCTCCTGAACTGGTTGGTCTACACCTTCATTATCACATGAAAGAGTGTTACTGCCATCGTACCCTCCCAACATTAGGATTCGAGGCTCGTGACATTTATGTCCTGCAGTAAATCTATCATTGCAATTAAAACATAAATTCTAAGCTCATGATCGCTGCATTTCCTCCCAAATGAGGCACCGAATGGGATTGTTAAAAACTGTTGGGGTAGCTCGATTGAAACTAGGAGCGGAAAGTGGAGATCTATTTAATGGTGATGGTACTGGTCTGATAAACCCCCTCTATCTGCTAAGCTGATCATCCTTCATTCGGGCCAGACCGATAGCCTCCTTCAAGGTTTGTGGTTTAAACATGCGTATCCCATATGAAATCGCAGTTTTTAAGCCACCCATAAATGTACCTATAAGAGCATTTTATGTTCATCCACATACTCGGTTGCCCAACCGCTCAAATTCTCGTTGGTAATCTCGCATTAAGCCTCCTTGCCATATTCCTGAAAGGGCCTCATCAAAATCCTCACATTCTGAAGGACCAAAACAAGCCTAGAGTCCGTCTTCAAAGTTTGCCTATGATAGAACGTGTCCTTCTTCTTCAGTTAACCGGTGAACCCATTGCCACCACTAGTTGGCTTCCCCTTCCAAGCGGTAAGAAGCTAGGGAGACCTTCTGAAGTTCTAGAGTATTTTGAAATGCAAAAACTAATTCACACGATTAAACCACTCTGTGTGGTCATCTCCTGAAAATCTAGGAAATTTAAGTCGTGTGGTCTTGGAAGAGACAATTATTCATCCCCCCCTCTTGACCTTCACATTGCTGGTTACCTTGGTTTGGAGGCTTCTAATTTGCAAGCAACGTGATTAGTACTTAAAAGTGCATTTTTATCAAAGTTTTATATCATCATTTTGCACTTGAAGTATTAATAACTTCTTAACTAAGGCATGTTTTATAATAACATATCTAATAATATAAGATACCTTTAATTTGTTGTAAATATTCATTTTAAATGCAAGCATATCACATAAATGAAAAGATTGATTGATGAATTTAAGAACTGAAATTGAAAGGACAAAGAGATAGCCAAACTTAGAAAAGAGATGTTGGTGCAATCCAAACCAGAACACTGTTCAGTAATTGGGTCATATCTACTTTATATGACCCAATTATAAAGTAGATCTCATATTTAGGTCTACTTTATATGGATAGAAAGGTAAGACATAGGTCTACTTTATATGACCCAATTATAAAGTAGATCTCATATTTAGGTCTACTTTATATAGATGGAAAGGTAAGACATAGGCCTACAACTTTTATATGGAACCCAAGATTTAAAAAAGGTCATTTTCAAGTCCAAATTATAGCAATAAAAAAGAAGTTTGAATTTGTCCTGCAGTTCGAATACTATTCAATGTTTGGCCCATATCTGGAGTTTTAGAAGTTCAAATGACCTCTATTTTTTTCCCTGGAAAGCTGAGATAATTTTCTACAACTTTCATGTTTTCAAGTGGTTCCAATTCTAACGTTATCAATGACGTTTTAGGTAAACAAGAGAAGATAAGGATTGTCACCAAGTCAAAACTTGGCCACCCACTCATCAATTAGTCATCAAATCAATAGTTTCTAATTTTGGCCTATAAAAGGAGGCATTTGCCATGCATTTAGGCATCTTGGTTTTCAAATCAAGATCATGCTTTTGCTTTCTGTCTTTGTATTTTTGTAATGCTTAAGTTTTATTTTCATTAATATCTTGTTTATGCCTTTCATTTCTTTTCCTTTACTTAGTTAGCTTTTATCTTATGTATGTTTTTATTTTGTTTATCTATTTTTCTTTCTTTCATTATGTTTAGTTAAGTTTATTATGTCAAGGTGAAAAAGTTATACTAATGGTGTAAGAATAAGTATAGTGTAAACTTAACATGGACTTTAATGTTTGATACTAACATGTTTTATATTTTTTATCTTGTTCACTCTTTAATACTTTCCTTGTTAAATGACTAATCTAGATTTATGTTGTATAACACTTGGTACAACAAATGCTTGGCACTTTCATAACCCATACTATATAGTATAACCGACACCTAAGCTATGAAAGGAACTTGATTTGTTGTTAACATAAGTTATAATCATGAATGCCTGACGAGATTTACAAGTATTAGCATTAATCGAATAAGATAACTAATGTAATCATGTTAACAATTTATAATCTGATTGAAACCTTCTTTGTGTGTGGTTTCATATTGAATAATAAGAGTTTATACTATACTTGTTTGACATACTATTAGTGGATCATCTAACCTTGACATTTGTTGTTATCATTGTTTAATCATTACATTAATCTTCCATCTCAAAGTTCTCATCAACTTCTTTTTCTTTTTCTTCTTCTTCTTCTTCTTCTTCTTCTTCTTCTTTACTACTACTACTACTATTTCGACTACTATTATTGTTGTTGTTGTTGTTATTGTTGTTGTATTATTGTTATCTATAATTTATACAATTAACCCCCCTGTGGTTCGACCTCGATCTTGCAGGGTTATTTATTATTTCGACACTCCTGTACTTGGGAGAAGACATCAATCTTTTAGTCATGTTACCACACATCAAAAAGTCGGGTAAGCGTGTCCTTCAGATGTTGCAACCTATCAGCCATGCCTAGCTCTATTCGGTATAACTCATCTTTTAAATGCTCAATGCGTTCCTTATTAGTGCCTATAAGATCTGCTAAATAGCTCTGATACCAATTATAAGTACAACAAATACATAACAAATATTTGTTGAGAAATGTTTGTTTCTTTTCGGGTGAGAAAGTACCATAATTATTTGGAAACTAATTGATTACCTCTTCATAATTCTCGATTGCTTAAAATAAGCAAAATCAATATAGAAATCTCTAAAATTAAGGAAAAGCTGGTAACTCATGATGTGAGTTTACCCCGTAAAAACTGAAAGTAACATGTACTAAATAATAAGCACAACAACTATAATAAACTGAAATAAAAACAACAAATAAATCGCAATTGTAAAAGACCTAGTCTTATATAGAAACCACTTCTCTTCAGCACAATCTTTATCTCTTCTGCATACCTACATGTCCATATAGATACTATTCATGTTCAACTATTGCTGCATGGCACATGCAACTAATATTTTACGTTCACATCTTCCCGCATACCACATGCAACTAACGTTCACTTCAACACACATGCTTGGGATTTAGCCTAATGGGCTTGGCTGATCTATGTGGCTTACAATTGCGATTGTTTTTTAAAATATTTTTTACTTTGAAATGTATTAAAATAATTTTTTTATTTTTTAAAATTATTTTTAATATCAACACATCAAAATAATTTGAAAATATTAAAAAAAATATTAATTTAAAATAAAAAATAGAACTAAATTAAATTTTTTTAAATAATATTTTTAAAACAACAAAAATCCAGGTCAGTAAGTTTTTTTTAAAAAAAAAATCAATTGACTTGAAAAAAATTCCCAGCAACGTAATCGATTGACTTGCACTCCTCCCTTCAGCACTTTTTTTAGTATCATAACTAGCTAAACCGTGCTACTTTTCAAAAGTTTCTTTAACTATACTAGTTTTCAAAATATTTTTATTGGTAGATCTATTAACAATTAAAAAACAAAACCTTATAGATATGCCCTCCTTATTTAAAATCAGACAAGGGAAAAGGAAAATGTGGTAATTATGAACTCTTTATTTTAAAAAATAAAATAAAATAAACTAGATCTTTTATTCTATATTAAATATTTTTTTAAGATATTAATAAAAGTAAAATGGATTATAATCTTTATTTTATTTTTTTTATATTTATTTTTTAATTTACTTACATGTGATTACTATAGAGTAAACATTTTATTATATAGTTTAAACTCTTTTCTTTATTCACCAAACATATGCATGGCGATTATACTATAATTTACTTACCCGCAATCTCCTTTCTTCTCATTATTGTTTTAGAATATGAATATACTTGATTTGATCTGGCCATCAACATATTAAATTTAAAAAAATTAAATTAAAACAATATAATTTTTATTTAAAAAAATAGGTGGACTTAGTTTAACCCACCCACGTACATCCTCCGTATCCATGTCGCATGCCTCCAATGAGGGTTTTGAAACGGTGATTCTCACAACTCCCTCTTGTATTTGTCATGGACTCTATATATATATATATATATGAATGATTTGGAGACTAGAATAGCTAGTCCATGGAGGTACTGCCTAAAGATTTATTATTTGACGTACTGTCTGTCTATCTCTAAGCCACCAAAAAATCCCATCAATAATAGAGTCCAAACAATTCAATCATGCGGTCAATCATTAACTCTGTACATTGACAATGTCACATGCATGTTTAATTTCTCTCCTTCCCAGATGAACCCTCTTCGTGCTGACTAGCTGTCTTGTGTCTGTAAATAATTTGTTTCTTTCAAAAAGGATTAAACTATCCTCCATCTATAGATACAAAATGGAATTCTAATGCCATTTATGTCAGGATTAAGTAATAAAGTGCGGGGAAATTTACTATTTACCTCTATTTAATAGGAAAACAGTAATTCATGGTGCTTTTTTTTTTTACTTTTTTTTTCCTTGTTTTTGTTGCTTTTTTGTTTTTTCACTTTTTGTTTTTTTCTTTTTTTTTTCTTTTTATTTTTTTAAATTATCTTTGTTAATTTTATTTTTTTAATATTAAGTTAGTTAAAAATTTTACTTTGTATTTTAAAAAAAAAAATATTGTAGATTGCTATGGTGTTTTTTCACATGGTTTTTTTTATTTTTTTTATTTATTTTTTAAAATTTTATTTGTTAATTTTATTTTTTTAATATTAAGTTGATTAAAAATTTAGTTTTTATAATTTAAAAAAAATATTTTTGATTGCCACAGTGTTTCTCCATATTTTTTTTTGTTTTTGTTTTTTATGATTTTCTTCTAAATTATCTTTTTTTATTTTATTTTTTAATATTGAGCTGGTTAAGAATTACAGTTACAATATATGAGAGAAGCATTATAGCTTTCCTCACAAATTACTATGAATTGCTATAGTGTTTTTTTTCACATAGTTTTTATTTTATTTTTTTAAATTATCTTTATCAATTTTATTTTTTTAATATTAAGCTGGTTAAGAATTACAATTACAAGTAAATACAAGTAAAGCTAAATCATATGGGAAAAACAGTGTAACTTTCCTCACAAAACATTATGAATTGATACAGTTTTTCCTCATATAGTTTTTTTCCAGTTTCTTTTGTAATATTTTTTTAAAATTATCTTCATCAATGTTATTTTTTTTAATATTGAGATGATTAGAATTTAACTTTTTAGTAAAACTTAATCATATAGGGAAAGCACTGTAACTTTTATCACAAAATATCGTGGATTACTACAGTGTCTCTTCATATATTTTTTTTATGATTTTTTCAAAATTATTTTTGTTAATTTTTTTTAATATTGATCTGATGGAGAATTACAATTATAAGTCATTACAAATAAGGCTAAATCATGTGGGGAAGCATTGTAGCTTTCATCACAAAACATTATGAATTGCTACAGTGTTTTCAGCATGGTTCTTTTTTGTTTTTATTTTATTTTATTTTACTTTTTCAAAAATAATATTTTTTAATTTTATTTTTTTAATATTGAGTTGATTAAGAATTTAGTTTAGTAATTTTTTCTTTAAACACTACGAATTGCTACAGAGTTTTTCTACATTATTTTTTCATAATTTTTTTTTAAAATTATCTTTGTCGATTTTGTTTTTGAATATTAAGTTGATTAAAAATTATAATTACAATAAAATGAAATCATATGGGGAAAACGTTGTTGTTTTCCTTACAAAACACTATAGATTGCTACAGTATTTCTCTAAATGGCTTTTTTAATGATTCTTTTTAAAATTGTCTTTATTGATTATATTGGAAAAAATATTGTTGTTTTGAGTTGATTGAGAATTTAGTTTTGTAATTTTTTTCTTTAAACATTATGAATTGCTGCAGTATTTTCCCACATGATTTTTTCTAAAATTATCTTTGTCGATTTTGTTTTTGAATATTGAGTTGATTAAAAATTATAATTACAATAAAATTAAATCATATGGGAAAAACATTATTGTTTTCCTCACAAAACACTGTAGATTGCTACAGTATTTCTCTAAATGGCTTTTTTAATGATTCTTTTTAAAATTATCTTTATTGATTGTATTGAGAAAAATATAGTTGTTTTGAGTTGATTGAGAATTTAGTTTTGTAATTTTTTTCTTTAAACACTGTGAATTGTTACAGTGTTTTTCCACATAATTTTTTCATAATTTTTTTTAAAATTATCTTTGTCGATTTTTTTTTTAATATTGAGTTGATTAAAAATTATAATTACAATAAAATTAAATCATACAGGGAAAACATTGTTGTTTTCCTCACAAAATACTGTAGATTGCTACAGTATTTCTCTAAATGACTTTTTTAATGATTCTTTTTAAAATTATCTTTATTGATTGTATTGGAAAAAATACTGTTGTTTTCCACACAAGCATTATCAATTGCTATAATATTTTTTTTTCTTATGGGTTTTTTCCCTTCCAAAATTAACTTTATCGATTTTTTTTTAATATTAAGTTAGTAGAGAATTTAGCTTTGTAATTTTTTTCTTTTTATTCACAGAAAAGTTAAATCATATGACGAAAGCACTGTATCTTTCCTCACAAAATATTATTGATTGATACAAATCATTTTACTTAGTTTTTAAGTTTTCTATCACCAACAATACTTTTTTTTCTATCATGAAATATTGGTTCATAATATTGGTTATGTCATACCTTTAGTTTCTATTATTTATCTAGCATTGGTTCACAATTATAACACTATCAAGTATTTTTTTTTTTTATAAACTCGTAAAAGCGTGTGGGCATGACATCTCGTATATATCATTGCAAGTGCATGTCATTTTAAGTAATTGTCTTCATTATGCAAGTTTAAATATATTTATTTCTTCTTAAAAGCAATTATATCAATTTTACTAACATTAAACATAAAGGCATTTGTTTTTTTAATAAAAATCTTCATATTCAATGTTCGAAATGATATACCGTAATTGCCACTAAAGAAATATAATAATGTCAATTATAAAATAATATTGTTATCGTTGTTGTTATCATAGTATTTATTTTAGTGAATTTTTATACAAATGCCATAAAAAAATATTTTTATTATGGTATGAGACTTTTCCTAATAACCTATTTGTTATGTATAGTTAATGGAAACACCGACCAAATTTTTTCATTGTTAAATCAGTCAGTAACCACTGACAAGAATACATCATTAGTATATACTAAAGGAATTATAATAAGAATAGAGAGAACAAAAAAAGTCAAATGGTATAATGATGTATAAGGTTTTACAGACATAGTTACCGATGGAATTAGATTAACGGTACAATTCATCTATGAACATATCGATAGAAAAATTCCATCGGTATATACCAATGACATTACAGATAGTATTACAATGGGATTCAAAAAAATAAATTGTACGGTGATGTGACATTTATATCAACAAAATTGCCAACAAAGTTACCATCAAAATAATTATATCGATCAATCCATCGATAATATTTAATTTATGACCTGACACTGGACCCCCCCCCCCCCCCCCCCCTCTCCCCCTTCCTCATGTCTACTTCTTCCTTGTAAAATTTCTCTCTATAACAAAATAGCCACCCCCCTCTACAATATCAACACAATTCAACCTCTCATAACTTTTCTAGCCACCAGAACACTCGGTTTGTCAACATCAATGTTCTAATTTAAATTTTATTGAGGATTCTCCATTTTAAGTAAGCAAATCTACCTTTTTTTTTTTTTAATTTGAACACATTTTTAAAATGTTAATTTTTTTGTATATTTTTGTAGTATATGTATTTTGTTTGGATGTTTATTTGTTTTATTGTTTTTTCTCAAACTTATTGTATGAATTTATGGTTTGTTTTAGATTTTTTAAAATTGTATTTGTTTCTAAATTGTTGAAACTTTTTACCGACTTAGATGTTCTGTGATGAAATAAATAATGGCTTGTTTAGCAGGTCCATTTTCTATTTTGTCAATTTTATTGTCGAGTTGTAATTTCTGATAAATATGTATAGATTTGCATTTATGTAGATAATTGATAATAAGTTAAGAGAAGTATTAAAATAGATTGAATAATATTGAGTTAAACCAATATTTTTGCAAATTTATTTAGTTAACATAGTTAATTAATACATGTTGTCATCATTGTTATATATAGATTTAATATAAGTGATGGATGATTATTCATAAATGTATTGAGATTCACCCCAAGGATTGCGCATGATGAATTATTGTAATAGGGTTTAGGATTTTATGAATTTTGCAATATCTAATACAAGAAATATCAGTGGAGGCAATATTAGATATTCATGCAAAAAGTATAAAAATAAAAAGTTTCTCGATTCAGATATTGCAATGATGCATCTTCTACAAAACAGATTTATGGAGCAATATATGTATTGGTATGCACACGGAGAACCATATATTCCTCACGAGACCATGGTAGAAAGAATGATTTGGTCAACTTCTAATGCTAGCATTGTGTATGGAATTGTAGATGAAAATAGTAATCCTTATAGGACTATGGGTATGAATGTGATGAGAATGAGTCAGGGTCATATGGGTCAATGTCCAATCATAGATAAACAACCTAATGCAAACATGGCTAAGTTTTTTTTTATCTTTTGAAATATTTTGACAAACCATTATAGGATGGTTGCACAAATCACAGTAAATTATTGGTCGTTGCACAAGTGTTCACCATCAAGTCGGATCATGGGTCGAGTGAGGCTGATTATGACAAAATTATCGAATAGATGAGAAGCATTTTACTTGAAAAAACAGATTGAAAAAGAAGTTTTATACTACTAAGTCCATGATGAAACCCCTTAGTCTAAGATACCAAAAAACTGACATGTCCAAACTTCTGTATATTATACTACCTTGAAAGTATAGAGCTCATCGAATATAGGTTATGTGAGCATTCTCGTTATAAACCCAGAACTAGCAGGCAAAGGACTCTTATTGCACACACAAAATTTAGATATTTCTCATTCACACTTAAATGTCAAGGTTAGAGGATCCATTAATGGTATTTCAAACAAGTATAGTATAAACTCTTATTATTCAATTGGAAACCACACACAAAGAAGGTTCCAATTGGATTATGAATTGTTAACATGATTATATTAGTTACCTTATTTGAATAATCTAACACTTGTAAATATTATTAAGTATTCATAATTATAACTTATGTTAAAAATAAATCAAGTTCCTTTCATAGCACAGGTGTAGGTTATACCATATGATTGGGCTATGAAAGTGCCAGGTATTTGTTGTACCAAGTGTTATACAACATAAATCTAAATTAACCATTTAACAAACAAAGTATAAGAGTGAACAAGATAACAAATACAAAACATGTTAGTATCAAACATTAAAGTTCATGTTGAGTTTACATTATATTTATTCTTATACCATTAGTGTAACCTTTTCACCTTGACATAACAAACTTAGCTAAACATAATGAAAGAGAAAATAAATAAATAAGATAAGAATATAAATAAAATAAAAGTTAACTAAGTTATGGGGCTTTATTTGAAAGAAAATAAAATTTTATTGCTTAATATATCAACACGGGGCTTTACTTGAAAGAAAACAAAATTTTATTGCTTAATATATCAACACATAGTTATGGGGTTTTACTTGAAAGAAAACAAAATTTTTGTTCTAATGTTTAAGATTAACTTTCTTGGGTTAGGATTATTATCTTTTTCTTCTATTTTTTTTCCTTAATATACATATAACTTAAAATTAGAATGCATCTTTAACTCATGTAACGAGCTTTCGGCTAATGACTCCCAGACCAGTTGGTCTTTGGGCATTAGGTGTTAGGACACCCATTCGAGCTTAATAATTCGGCTTGCAGATACTGATACGTAGATAATGCAATATTTGATTCCCTTAAACTTTTCTCCTCAACCCATGTAACAAGCGATAGGCTAAGAGCTTCCAAGTTAGTTGACTTTAGGGTACTAGGTGTTAAAATACCTTTTCAGGCTTAATTGCTTAGGTTAAGGAGTCTACGAAACCAAACTTATCTATTTTTTTATTATCATTATTTATTTTTTTTTACAATTTATATACTATCCCTTTTCTTTAGTTGTTATCTTTAATAAAAAAATATAAATAATGTAATAATCTGATATGCAACCCACAATCATATGTTAAAATATGTGTGTAAAAATAAAGGTTTAAGAATACTTGTTAAATGAATATATGAGCAGAATTAAGTGATAACAATGTTTGAGTTTGTGAACCTAAATATTTCAAGAAATATTCTGATAAACCTTGTTAAAAATATTTACTAAGATGCATCTCAAGAGTCACTTTAACAAAAAAAAACTCTTTTACTTTGTCATCCGAGTAATAACAGTTTTGTAAATAGTTTATGAAATAGAAAACATAATTAGTTAATTTTTTTAATAATATCAACTATTACCATGTCCCCCCAACCAAATTGAGATATTGTCCTTAATGTTCTAAGGTAGAAAGATAGAGTATAGAAGACATCACCTGAAATACTGAACACTAACAAACTTGAAACACACTTAAACAAATATAAGAAACAACAAAACACAAAATAATATACTATTAAGAAAACCAAAAGACACAAGGATTCACAAACGAAGACTCAAATCCAATTTAAGCTTTTTACAGCTTTTCTTAGTTGACCAATTTATACAACTCATGAAGGGATCAATTATAGGGGTGAAATATTGTAGTTAGTCAATCAATTGTTTAGCAGTAGCAGCAGAGATTATGATTTGTTGTGCTGAAAATGTTAGAAATTCCTGTTCCACAGCACGATAACAATTTATCATAAAATCCATTAACATTTAACAGACCTATGGCTTTATGGTGAATGTGCAGTTGGGTTTAAGAAGTAATATGAAAGATCTCTCTCAATGTGTCTAGATC
Source organism: Populus euphratica (assembly GCF_000495115.2). Lineage (NCBI taxonomy): Eukaryota > Viridiplantae > Streptophyta > Magnoliopsida > Malpighiales > Salicaceae > Populus > Populus euphratica. Next base: position 17,964 of record NW_011501042.1, read on the forward strand.
ACTTGGCAAAGCAATGAAGGCATCAACATGTTTAAACATTGCATTCATTTGATTAGACATTGTGGAGACCTGTAGTTCCTTTCCAATTATTGTTCCAATAATGTTCCTTTATGCTAAAACTTTAGGGACAAGCCCCATAACTTGACTACCTCTTAAAAATATAACTATTGACATTCCTCTCATCTCAGATAGCACCTGACCAAGATGATTTGCTAATTATAAAAACTCTATTTCATTCCTAGGACTGGATCCACCAAAAACATAAATGTTTTTTATGTGATTACTTGAGGAACCTGTCATTTCTACACACTTCTATAACTGTTGAATGTATAGGTTGAGTAGAAATAAAGGGAAGGAAAAGAAGATTCTTATAGATGAGAACTTGAAAATGCAATCATACCACCTATATGTAGGCTAGTTGGAGTTTTATACTCTCTTTCTCTCTCTCTCTATTTATTTATTTTTTTTTATTTTTATTTTTATTTTTTTATTTTTTTTAAAAGCATGTATATGTATAGATAGTTGTGATTGTGGCTCACATCTTCCCTTAGTTTTACGTCCAAGAACGGTTTAAATGTCCTTTATGGGTCGAGGATAGGCTTCCCATCTAGTTTTCTTAAAAACTGGCAAATAAGGTCTTTTTTTAGTCAGATTCCTATCTAATTCTTAATAAGGTCATATGTCATAAATTGCACAATGCATATCTTTACTATGATGAGATTTAAGAGTCAATAGAAGATTACATAAGGACTCCTTATGTTTTGAAATAAATCCTAACTTTTGATAATTTTCACAAGTTTTGCAGAGTACATGTGAGTCCTTGAATATGGTGGGCCAATAAAATTCACTTTGTAAGATTTTTGCAATCGTCTTTTTTACGAGAAATGACTCTCACATGCCTTAAAATGACAACATTTAATGACACTACTAACCTCATTATTGGAAATGCATTTTTGAAATGTTTGATAAAGACAATATTTGAATAAATAAAGGTCATCCCAATGAAAGTTTTTCACTTCATTTAAGAACTTTCTTTTATCTTGGGTATCCAAATAAGTTGGCAAAAATCTTGAAGCAAGAAAATTGATATTTTTAGCAAACCAAGGCATTGAAGTAAGAGAAAATAAAAATTCATCAGGAAAGTAATCATCGATTGGTGGGATATCAGATGTTGAATCTATTGTTAATTTTGATAAATGATTTGTATCAATATTTTTTACGCCTTTTTCATCCGTGATTTCTTCCTAAGAATAAATCATTTGCAATTCTTCAGATTTATTAAACTTAGTTTTACTTAAAGTAGATTCAAGTTGATCATAAACTAATTCTTCAATATAATTTACTTCTTATAAATCATTATCATCTCCATGTTGCTTGTAAATGTTGAAAATATTCATCTTCAATGTCATGTTTTCAAATAATAATTTCATCAGTCCATTCCTACAATTAATCAATGCATTAGAAGTTACAAGAAACAGACGTCCTAAAATAATAGAAAATAAATTACATGCTTCAACATGATGTGTGTCCAAGATAATAAAATCCACAAGATAAATAAATTTATCGACTTGTACTAACATATCTTTAACTATTTCTCTCTGCACTTTTATAAATCTATTAGCAAGTAAGAAAGTTATAGAAGTTGGTTTTAACTCATCTAGATTGAGACTTTGAAAAACTGAATATGGAAGTAAATTCACACTAGCTCTAAGGTCAAGTAAGGCTCTTTTAATTTTATGTTCCCTAATAAAGTAAGAAATTATAGGACAACTAGGGTCTTTATATTTCAAAGCATTATTGTTATAAAAAATAACACTTACTTGTTCGGTTAAAAAGGCTTTCTTTTTCACATTTAGTTTTCTCTTCACAGTGCATAAATCTTTCCAAAATTTAGCATAAGAAGGAATCTATTTAATAACATCCAGTAAAAGTATATTGATCCTTATCTCTTTAAAAGTTTCAAAGATTTCAGAGTTGTGATTGACTTTTCTTTGTTTGATGATGGTATGAGAAAATGGAAGTGCTGGCAAGGAATTAGTCTTTTCTTTATAATTTTCAGATTCAATCTCTTCCTTACCCTTAGAGATTGACTCATCATCTTTCTCACAAGGTTCAAGAGTGGGATTTTCGATAACCTTACCACTGCAAAGAGTAGTGACTGATTTGACTTGATCCATATGTTGTCTTCCGGAACTATTTGCATTTGCATTATATTGCCCATTAGGATTTTATTGTGGTTAAAATAAAAACTTACCTTTCTCTTGAAAACTGAGAACAAATGTCAATTTTGCAAGAGTATCTTTAAAATCTGTCATGCTTTGAGTAAGTTGAGTATTGATTATATTTTGATTTTCAATGAATGCATGTAGTGTTTCCTTAAAATTTCTTCTAGGAGGTGGAGCATAAGGAAGTGCATATCCATGAGAATTTTGGAAAATATAGTGTACTTGAAAGGGTGGTTGTGAAGTTTGTGCATCACTCTTCCAACTGAAATTTAGGTGATTTCTCTAACTAGGGTTATATATTTGCGAGTATGGGTTATGATTGGGGCATTGAAAATTGTTTAAAGTATAAGGCTTGTTCATGGAGATATTCCTTAAAAGAAGGCAAAGTTAGATAGTCATTGGTTAAATGTTCATTTGTTACAAAAATTTGACACATAATTTCTTAAACAGATTTTAATTGACCACTCTTTTTTAATTCTAGTGTCTCGACTTTTCTAGCTAAAGATGCAAACTTGGCTTGAAGGTCATGATCTTCCCCAAGGTTGTACATACCTCTAGTAAATGTATGAGTTTGAGTTTTACTTAGTACCTCATAAATACCTGCGATGTCCCAATTCTGAGTATTTTCAGTTAAGAAGTCTAAGTACTTCATTACTTTATTAGGGGTCTTTATCTTCAAAAGTTTTATTGCACATCAATTCAACCATTTGCTTATCTCTAGGTGTTAACTCTTAATAAAAATATGAAACCAATCTCCATCTTTCAAAACCATGATGAGAGCAAGTATTAAGTAATTCCTGATATCTATCCCAACATTAGTAAAATGTTTCTCCTAGTTTTTGAGTGAAAGTGGTGATTTGTCTTTTAAAAGAATTTATTCTGTGAGATGAAAAAAACTTCTTTCAAAATTATTGTTGCATTTTATCCCAAGTACGAATGGATTCAGGTTTCAAATTTTATAGCCATGTTTTAGCTTTATCTTTTAATGAAAAAGGAAAAAGCTTTAATCTAATGGTGTTCATTGATTAATACTTAAAAGTGCATTTTTATCAAGGTTTTATATCATCATTTTGCACTTGAAGTATTAGTAACTTCTTAACTAAAACATGTTTTATAATAATATATCTAATAATATAAGCTTGTAACTTGTGGTAAATATTTATTTTAAATGCAGGTCTATCACATAAATGAAAGGATTGATTGATGAGTTTAACTACTAAAATTGAAAGGACAAAGAGATGACCAAACTTCGAAAAAAGATGCTGTACAGTCCAAACCGGAACACTGTTCAATAATTAGGTGATATGTAGAGTTGTAGATCTCATATTGAGGTCTATTTTATATAGATGGAAAGGTAAGACATAGACCTATAACTTTCATAAGAGCCCAAGATTTAAAAAAATTCATTTTTAAGTCCAAATTGTAGCAACAACGAAGAAGTCTGAATCTAAACTGCAACCCAAACAATGTTTAGTGTTTGACGCATATCTAGAGTTCTATTACTCAAAATTACCTCTACTTCTTTTTCCTAGAAAGCCGAGACAATTTTCTATAATGTTTATGTTTTCAATTGGTTCCAATTCTGACGTTATTAATGACGTTTTGGGTAGACAAGAGAAGATAAGGATTGTCAACAAGTTAAGAGTTGACCACCCACTCATCAATTAGTCATCAAATCAATAATTCCTAATTTTGGCCTATAAAAGAAGGTATTTGCCATGCATTTTGGCATCTTGGTCTCTAGATCAAGATCATGCTCTTGCTTTCTCTCTTTGTATTTTTGTAATGCTTAAGTTTTACTTTTATTAATATCTTGTTCATGCCTTTCATTTCGTTTCCTTTACTTAATTAACTTTTATCTTATTTATGTTCTTATTTTTTTTTCTTTCATTATGTTTAGTTAAGTTTATTATGTCAAGGTGAAACGGTTATACTAATGGTATAAGAAAAGTATAGTGTAAACTTAACATGGACTTTAATGTTTGATAGTAATATGTTTTATATTTGTTATCTTGTTCACTCTTTAATAATTTGCTCATTAAATGACTAATCTAGATTTATGTTGTATAACACTTGGTACAATAAATGCTTGGCACTTTCATAGCTCATATTGTATGGTATAACTGACACTTGAGCTATGAAAGAAACTTCATTTATTATTAACATAAGTTATAATCATGAATGCTTGACAACATTACAAGTATCAACATTATTCAAATAAGATAACTAATGTAATCATGTTAACAATTTATAATCTGATTGGAACCTCCTTTGTGTGTGGTTTCTAATTGAATAATAAGAGTTTATACTATACTTATTTGACATGCCATTAGGGATTCTCTAACCTTGACATTTGTTGTTATCATTGTTAAATCATTACATTAATATTTCATTTCAAAGTTCTCATCAACTTCTTCTTCTTCTTCTTCTTCTTCTTCTTTATTACTATTATTACTATTACTGTTAATATTGTTTGTTGTTGTTGTTATTATTGTTATCTATAATTTATACAATTAATCTTCTTGTGGTTCGACCCCTGTCTTGCTGGGTTATTTATTACTTCGACACTCCTGCATTTGGGAGAAAACATCAATCTTTTGGTCGTGTCATTCATGCTACAATTTAAGTCATTATAGGTGTTACAAACCTCCTCAAATTCCCTTAAATGAAAGTATGGATTTTCTAAATCTAAGCCATGAAAAGAAGGTAAAAGTTGAATAATGTCTGACTTAAAATTAAAATGAGATGTATTAGGGGGTTAATTATACATGATGATGCACTTGTTCTTATGAGATTCATGTAGTCTCTAAGTATTCTAACACGGTTATTCTCATTATGAAGCAAATGGTTATCTTCTTTGGCTATATTTTCTGAAAATGATGAGGATACCCTACGAAGTCTATTAATTAATGTACGTGACCAAATTCTCATACACATGTCAGAATAGAATAAAAAGAAAAAGAAAACTAAAGAAAAAGAAACAAAAGAAAAGAAACAAAGTTAGATATAAGAAAATAGAAAAGAAAAAAATAAAATAAATACTATAATTTGTACAAGAATTTACCTCCCCGACAACGGTGCCAAAAACTTGACATGACCAAAAGATTGATGTCTTCTCTCAAGTGCAGAAATGTCGAAGTGATAAATAACTCGGCAAGACTGGAGTCAAACCATAAGGTTAATTGTATAAATTATAAACAACAATAATACAACAACAACAACAACAACAACAACAATAATAGTAATAGTAATAGTAATAGTAATAGAAGAAGAAGAAGAAGTTGATGAGAACTTTGAGATGGAAGATCAACGTAAGAATTAAACAATGATAATAACAAATGTCAAGGTTAGAGGTTCCATTAACGGTATTTCAAACATGTATAATATAAACTTTTATTATTCAATTGGAAACCATAGACAAAGGAGGTTCCAATTGGATTATGAATTGTTAACATAAGTATATTAGTTATCTTATTCGAATAATATTAATACTTGTAAATGTTGTCAGGGATTCATAATTATAACTTATGTTAACAATAAATGAAGTTCCTTTCATAGCACAGATGTGTTATACCATACAATTTGTGCTATGAAAGTGCCAAGTATTTGTTATATCAAGTGTTATACAACATAAATCTAGATTAGTCATTTAAAGAGTAAACAACATAATAAATACAAAACAAGTTAGTATCAAACATTAAAATCCATATTGAGTTTATACTATACTTATTCTTACACTATTAGTATAAATTTTTCACCTTGACATAATAAACTTAGTTAAACATAATAAAAAAGAAAAACATAAATAAACAAGATAAGAACTTAAATAAAATAAAAGTTAACTATGTAAATGAAAGGAAATGAAAGCCATCAATAAGATATTAATGAAAGCAAAACTTAAGCATTACAAAAATACAAAGAGAGAAAGTAAGAGCATGATCTTGATTTGGAAACCAAGATGCCTAAATGCTTGAAAAATGCTTTCTTTTATAGGCCAAAATTGAGTACTATTGATTTGATGACTAATTGATGAATGGGTAACCACATCATGACTTGGTGACAATCTTTATCTTATTGTTTGAATAAAACATCATTGATAATGTCAGAATTTAAATCAAACCTCAACATGAAAGATCTAGAAAATTATCTTAGCTTTCCAGAAAAAAAAATTAAGGTCATTTGGACTTCTAGAACTTAAAATACGAGCTGAACATTGAACAGTGTCTGGGCTGCACAACATATTTAGACTTTTTCGTTGTTACTACAATTTAAACTTGAAAACAGCTTTTTTAAATCTTTGACACTCTATGAAAGTTGTAGGCCTATGTCTTACCTTTCCATTAATTTAAAGTAGACCTAAATCTAAGATCTACAGTTCCAAATATGACCCAATTACTAAATAGTGTTCCAGTTTGGATTACACCAACATCTCTTTTCTATGTTTGGTCATCTTTTTATCCTTTTAATTTCAGTACTTAAACTCATTATTTATGTGATAGACATGAATTTAAAATGAATATTTACCACAAATTAAAGCTATCTTGTATTATTAGATATGTTATTATAAAACATGCTTTAGTTAAGGAGTTATTGATACTTCAAGTGTAAAAATGATGATATAAAACCTTGATAAAAATAGTACTAATCAACGGAGAACCAAAGTTGACAAATTCATGGTTTCATTACCATGCACATTAGTGGCTTTATTCCGTTCATTTCGCATGCAAAATGGATGACAAGATTTATTTTAATTACATTTATACTTAATTTGTTGTTATTTATTAATATAATTAATTGACAACATTTTTATCATGCAGGCTATGATTCTTAGATGTGAACCGAACCTAATAAAAACTTTTTATGGAAACACACATGCGGAGTGATGACCTAAAAAAAGGTGTAACAGTTCGTTGATAATCGAGCTCAACACTTTATGGTATGTTGGTTTTTAACTATTTTTTTAAAAAGTTATTATTTACTTGAATTTAATAATTTTATTTTATTTTTATTTCCAAGAAACATATAACAGTAATTGTAGGAGAGATACGAGGATGATCCTTCGACCCACCCAGATTTTAATCTAGATTTGTGTTTCGAGGCATGATTTTCTAGTAGACTCGATAGAAATCGGGTGTATGGACTCTCTAACATTATGATCGAGAACTTGTGACCGACCCGTAATGTTTCATCTGTTAGGTGCTCACAATTGATCTTGAGCACTAAGTCTTTAGAGTTTGCAACTTTGTTAGATTAAGGGGTACAAGAATGTACAACCCATCTCAATGAAAAATATGAACGATTCTCTGCGAATTATGAAGAACTCCACTGAATAGTCATGGATATAAGATCACAGATAACTGGTACATGTGTAACTTCTTATTAGCCTTACAACCCCGAGGACAACCACCCTCTCCTTCTTTAGCATCGCTTCTAGATTCATTATATTTGAACATATAAATTTGTAATGTATTAAGATAATTGATTTTTAAATACTTGAATTTTATATAAATTTATTTATTTTATATTTTTATTCAATATTTTTTTTTAAAATATTTTTAAACTATTACTGACAGGGTCACCGATGAAATAATTTCATTTGTATATTTTGAAGAGTTGAAAAAGAATTATAGCAAATGCCCCTATAACTATTAAATCACTAATAGAATTATTCCATTGATATAATCCAAGAAGTTAAAAAAATTATTGCAAATGCCACTGTAACATAATAAATTTAAATATTAAAAATGCATTAAGCCATTCTTGCTGCCTCTTCAATTAATCGGTAAAACTCATTGATGTTTTTGATAACATTATTATTTTAATCTTATGTTCATTTTTTTTTAAATCAAGTCTATATTTTAAAAAAACAAAATTATTAGAATTAGCTACAACACTTACAACTCAGTCTAAGACTTAAATAATGAATTAAATAGATTAATCTAAATCAATTTTAAACCATATTGTTTCAAAATTTGTTTTTAAAAAATTAAAATAATATTATTTAAAACTTTTTAAAGCTAATTCAGGTTTTGATGGATGGTATAAATTTGAATAGTTAAACTCTCATCATTTTTTTTAAATTCAATTCCAATTAGATTTTAAATGAATTAGGTTTCGGTTTCATCCACCAAACTAAATAGTGCTAAGTTTAATACCACAACTCGGGAGCATGGAATGACAGAGGGTTCGCGCTTGCATTTCAAAGTTATTTGTACAAAGCCTAATAAATTGGTTTTATTACATTTTATTTCACCTTTATGACAAAATCATTCTAATATCAACAATTTTGTACTTCTTCCCAACACCGAGTTTCCCAGACGTTGGATCAAACAACATGACGTCACTCACATCCTTCGGTGAACGAATCAGAAATCAATCCAACGGTTCAAAAGGAAACTAAAATAACACCCAGCACTCCCAATCCCCACCCACACAACCTTTCCCTCTAAACATTTCTAAAACGTGTGATTGGAATGTCCATCACAAGGGTAGAAGCACATCCCTTCAGTGGGCCCCACATTCAGGACCGTGATGATGGTTATTACCAAAGCTCTAATTTTTTTCACTTAAATAAGAGGACAGGACAGGACAGGACACGAGGATTTAACGGTAAGAATAAAGAACTCGATCCACACACCCACACCCACACCCACACCCACACAATAGCATGCGTCTAGTTTACTTACCACTTATGACTGCATATTTGTATTATTTTTTATGGAAACTAATATTTTCAGATTAATTTATACATTGATCAATATATATAATGATTTTAAGAATGTACGTGCATTAAGTTTTTTTTAGATGTAAAAGATTAATTGCAATTACTTGTGTAATTCTTTTTAGTTTAATAGGAAAAAAAACTCGACAAGCAAAAAGTTGAAAAACAAAAGGCATTTATTGATTGGAAATCAAAATTATTTTATTAAGAACGAATTTTTCTAATTGTTTTCACTAACATAAATGGTTGTTTTTAAATTTCTTCCAAGTAAAAATAAAGGTCTTGTTTGGTTCCATAATTAATTATCATTCCTTTTATTATTTTCAACCTTATTTTCTATTTTAAAAATTTTACATTAAATAAATATTTTTTTCTTGATTTCTTATAAAAAATCATTTTAGAATAAATAAAAAAATTGAGATGGCAAAAAACTATTTTAAAAAAATAAACACTATGATTTTGTAGGATTTTAGACAAAAATACCTCAATGTAAAATGAATTTGAAATTTCCTTCTTAAAATCTCTTTTTTTAATTTAAAATTTTAACATCTGATCGTTTAAGATTTTTATTTTTCTATAATTAAATTACTGCTAAACCATTATACCAAAAAATATTATTACACAACTGCTAGGTAGTTAAGTTTGTCCGAAAATAAATAGAGCATGTCTTCTTCTTTTTTTATCTTTACTTTTTTTTACAATAAAATATTAAAAAAATTAGTTATAATTTAAAAATCATTTGTTTAGAATAAATGAAAGATAATTTTTATAAAAGTAGTTTAAATATATATTAGTTTTTGTTTTTAAAAATTATAAAAATAATTTTTTTTTATGATGAAGATATTTATTGTTTTTTCATTTATATTATTGGATGATGCTTGTGTATTTTTTAAGCAATGTTTTAAAAAATTATTCAATTTATATAAAAAAATTAATTTAAATTATATATTCAATAGTAATTTTAATTTAAATGTTTTTAACAAACCTTTTTTTTTTTAAAAAAATATTTTTTACCTTAAAAAAGAAAAAGGAAAAGGAAAAATCACTCACTTTATTACATTAATCACTTTTTTTTTTTTTTTACCAGTTTTTGTTTCTTTTGCTCGCTTGAGCTTCTTCAAGATTTTCTTCGATTTGTTGATCTAACACTTTGGTCTCTCTCTTGATCGATCTTTACTTTCAATGGACACTAAAGATCCTAGAGAGAGGAAGGTTTTAGAGAGAGAAAGAAAAAGCAAAAGAAAGCAAAGTGAGTGACTTTGACACTGAATTGTCTCGTTAAGTTTTATAGTTAAGATTCGAACTTTAAAGAATTTTCAATCTTTTGAGTGTTAGAGGTTTTGGTGGGTCGGGTTTGATTTGCGTGGATTTGATATGGGTGGGTGTTTTCCTTGTTTTGGCTCATCAAACAAGGAGGGTAGTAGCGGTGGTGGTGTTGTTAAAGAGGTTAACAAGAAGGATTCAGCTAAAGAAGGTTCAGTTGGTCAGTCTCAGCATGTTGGCAGAGTTAATTCAGGTAACAAAGTTTGAAATTTGTTTTCTTTTTTGTGAATGATTTTTTGTTTTTTTTTTCAAAGATCAGTTGGTGGGTTTGTTGTGTTGAATTATATACTTTGTTTGGTTTTAATTCGAGGTTTCTGCTGATGGGTTGCTGTTAGAATTTGTTAATGTTTTGATCTGTTTCATTTACGGGTGGTTTGATTACTTGCATGCTTTTATCTCAGTTATGCAGTTTTTTATTGGATTGCTAGTGTGTTGGCTGTGCTGCTTAATTCTTGCTCTAATGGTGTAGTGTCAAGTGTTTATTTTGGAGATCTGATTATGTTTTTATGAAGTCTATTTGTGTTGTTTCTTATGTTATGTTTTTGGTTTTTTATGATAATTGATCATTATTGGGATGAAATGGGATGGTATTGATTGCATTTCAAACTGAAAACTTCCAATGCCCTAGCAGATGGAGAATCAGAAACTGAAAACTTGTGAGGAGATCTGTGCTTCTAAGAAGAATTTAAAATGAGTAATGTTAGGCTTAAATTTTCTTCCTCTTCAAAATATGAGATTACTTCCTGTTCTGTTTGACAAAGACAAGCTTCAGATTACTCAACTCGTAAGAGAAATCCAATGAACATCATGTTGTTTGTACATCTAGCTTTATGGATGTTGTATTCTTTTTGCGGAAGTTCATTTAATTGTAAAGAGCTCAGAGTAACTTAAAGCGTATAGGGAAACATAAAGATATGTTGTTCCATAGTTCTTTTTGCTTATATATATCTTTATACTTTAAACTGCAGAATCATATTCCATAATCATACTCAAAGTTCTGGTTATAACAACTCATAAGCTCAAAGTTATGGTTATAATAATTCATCTGTCTTTTTTATGACACATATTCATGCAGACAAATCAAAGTCCCGGAGTGGTTCTGATCAAAAGAAGGAACCATCAATTCCCAAAGATGGGCCAACAGCTAACATTGCAGCACAGACATTTACATTCCGAGAATTAGCCACTGCCACAAAGAACTTTAAACCAGAGTGCTTGTTAGGTGAGGGGGGTTTTGGGCGTGTTTACAAAGGTCGCTTGGAGAGCACTGGCCAGGTAAATTTTGCTTAGTTGAAATGCTGTATGCAATCCATAATGTTTGTTTAAGATTATGAGCACTATCTGTTATACTTTGTGATTTTCTTATATTAAGCTTCTGAATTCTGTGGTCTTTTACCTGTTTAACCATTTACTCTAAATTGAAATTTCAAAGAATGTTGTATAGATCTCTATCAATGATTTTTTGTTGGATGGAAATTCCATTTGCAGGCAGTTGCTGTCAAACAGCTTGACCGAAATGGCCTTCAAGGAAATAGAGAGTTTCTGGTGGAAGTTCTCATGCTCAGCCTCTTACACCATCCAAACCTTGTCAATTTGATTGGCTACTGTGCTGATGGGGATCAACGCCTCCTTGTTTATGAGTTTATGCCATTGGGATCTTTGGAGGACCATTTACATGGTTAGATTCTGTGCCTTATTTTGCATTAAGACATTGCTGGTTGAATTTTCTGTTACAATAAGGCAGATTACTTGTCTTCAACTCACAATCAAATCTTTCTCTTTTTTCCTGGACAGACAGCTATACCATCCATTCATGAGATCAGGGATGAATCACTGTTTCATTTACTACATACTGTTAGAAATAACCTCTTGTTTCTTTTCTCTTAAATATGTATCTTAAATATGTATTTCAGGACATGTGGATATCATTTGCTTTTATATGTTTGGTGATCTGCACGACTTTTTCTTCCTAGGAGAGTGTGTGTTGACTAAGAACAGACAGAAAATGTATGAGGGTATCTTGCACTGGCCTTATCCTCTTGTTGAGATATTCTTTATTTTGAATAAAAATTGTAGGAAAGTTTTATGAGTCATCAGATCTATTTAAAGATCAGCATAAGGGAGGGAATAGATTGGCTAACTTTTTTTTTTTTTTTTTTAATATTTTCTGTCAATCTTTAGGTGGGATTTTTGAGAGAAAAATACTATTCTATATTTGTGGAATGGAATTTGCAACCAGCTTAAAATGATGACATAAGCAAAAGCATCATTGTCATTGATGTGACTATATTGAGACCAATGATTAAAGTTATGGCATTTAGGATAATCGAGGAATGATTTGATAGTGCTGTGAAAAAAAGTTGTAAAAAGAGAATGGGATTGGAAAGATGGTGATGCATATTTGCTGTTGTAGCAGTAGCTGCAGTTGTTTGAATTTGATGTCATAAACACTAGCAGAATGATATTTGATAAAAGTAGTCTTATATGGGATAGTATTTATAAAATGTCACCATCACTGCCATTAGAATTTTAAGTGCTAGTGGTGGTACGACGTGTATGTTCAATATTGCTAGTAGAAGTTGTAGTTGAATCTGGCATGCTAATGGTATTTGGAAATTGCTTGAAGTTTGCAATTGATACCTGGCACTTTGCTTCAACTCATAGGTACTCCTGCTGGTCTAGAAAAAAATAGATGGCAATTTCAGGTGTTTGTATTGTTTTTACTTTTCGGTGTAGTTGATCAAGTGTCAGCAATGAAGACATGTATGCGCTTATGTTGATAGGAGTTGCTAGATGATTGGTAGTATACCAGATCTGTTGTTAAGGCAGGCGGTTAGAAGAATGCAAAGTAAAATAATGATGCATGGGTTTTCTCTTGGTAGTTCATGTCAAATGTGATGAATTAAAAAGTATTAGTAGATTATTGCATATACAACTAGACTTGTTGGGAAACTTTTGTCAAATTGCTAATAGTGTGTGCAAGATCATCTAAGTTGAGTCTGCTTCAGAGGACTACCATACAAATCTTTGGCTACAAGATTTGGTTGTTAAATCTCTGTTTAATCTTGTGATTAGCATGCAACCAACCCTCTGTGTTGAGCTGCTTTTTTTTTTTTTTTACCATGCGTTTTTTTATTACCTTTAAATGATGGTATAATTGCATGTGCACATTTATCTTCTTCAGAGATTTGCCTCAAATGATACGACACCAATCCAATCCAGTTAAGCCTTTGTAATTTTTTTAGCTGTCTTTTCTGTTGCAATCTGTTAAATAGTTGCTTATGAGTACTTTTCTCCATATTTCTGTGTTAAGAGCTCAATTTGATTCCTTAACTTAGACTAGCTTAATATCTTTTAATATGAAGCAAAAGGATCTTCTATTTGTATGTGGACTAATCTGCAGCATCTAGTTTCCCATAGAAAGAGGTGCTTAGCCTGGAAGTGGTTGTTTCATGTGCTTGGAAGTGGTTGTTTCATGTGTTTTTGTTCATCCTTTTCTTTTGGAAAGGAGAGGAGCACACTACTAGTATAGCAATAACTTAGTCAACTGAGATGAATGAGATCTTTGAATCTGGGGCAAAGAATTCTCTTATTTTATTGGGTACAGACAGTGTGGCTATCGAAGAAACTCCTGCTG
>NW_011501042.1:31916-49558 GCF_000495115.2 Populus euphratica
CCTGCTGAAAGGTGGACACTGAGATGAACTGTGTTAGTAACAAATTATTTGTATTCTGGTCAAAGGTAGCACCTACTGAAGTTGAGCAAAATTTAACCGTGATGGTCCTACCATGTCAGTAAGACCTTGGGGTGCAGTGCGATTAGATTCGATTCAAGGTAAAGGTAAGGCAGGACCACAAGAAAAGCCTGACAAAACCTGGGTAGTAAACAGCTTTTGAACCAAATTTACCAGAACCTTCAAAGTCTCTTGAAATTCCAAAACTATGATTCTAGAGACTTTACTAGATATCCTTTTGAGTTTCTGAACCAGCTTTTTTCTACAACATTGAGACCCATGATTGACAATTAGCTGTTAATTCTTGGAGTTAGAGCGTGTAAAATAAATGCTGTTAACAAGCTTTCCTTTTGTGGTGCCGACATTTCTTCAGAACTTTGAACATTGTTTTTAGAATTGCTCTAAAACTGGCATGATGCATTTCAGTGACTGATGTTGACCCCTTTAATTGCTTATTCTCATGTTTCAACTAATATCTTATCTGCAACCCGCTGTTTTTAGCATATTTAATGTTGTTTTCAGATCTCCCCCCGGACAAGGAGCCTTTGGACTGGAACACGAGGATGAAGATTGCAGCTGGTGCAGCTAAGGGATTGGAATACTTGCATGATACAGCAAACCCTCCTGTCATATATCGCGACTTAAAATCATCCAACATCCTTCTTGATGAGGGTTTCCACCCCAAGTTGTCAGATTTTGGATTAGCAAAGCTAGGTCCAGTTGGTGACAAGACTCATGTCTCAACACGTGTGATGGGGACATATGGTTATTGTGCGCCAGAATATGCCATGACTGGCCAACTTACTCTAAAGTCTGATGTCTATAGTTTTGGGGTTGTCTTTCTTGAACTTATCACAGGGCGCAAGGCAATTGATAATACCCGGGCTCCTGGAGAACATAATCTTGTTGCATGGGTAAGTGTTTCTTCCCTTCATATCAATGCATCATGGAATTTTATGTCCCTTTTATTTTGTATTATTGAATCAACATGAAAAGAAATTTCTGCTCTCATATTGTTTCTTGGGACCTGGGGCTTTTAGGCACGACCTCTTTTCAAAGATCGTAGGAAATTCCCAAAAATGGCTGACCCACTGCTGCAAGGTCGTTATCCAATGCGAGGATTGTATCAAGCTCTTGCTGTTGCAGCTATGTGTTTACAAGAGCAAGCTGCTACAAGGCCTCTAATAGGCGATGTTGTGACTGCTCTCACATATTTAGCTTCCCAAACATATGACCCAAATGCTGCCAGTCAAAGTAACAGAGTTGGGCCATCTACTCCTAGGAACAGAGATGAGCGGAGGGGAATGGCAGATGGGCTGGATAGCCCAGATGAGCATGGACTTGGTGGGCGACGTGACTCCCCTTCCATTTGTAAAAATTCACCTGATTATAGAAAACGGGATCGTGTCAGGGAATTCAGCACTGATGCAGAGTTAGGAAGGAGTGAAGCTGGCAGTGGATCTGGCAGAAAATGGGGTTTGGATGATTCAGAGCGACAGGATTCTCAGAAAGATAGTCTTGTGAATACCAGCAGAGCAAGGGAAACTCCAAGAAATCGTGATTTAGATAGAGAACGAGCAGTTGCAGCGGCAAAAGTATGGGGTGAAAATTGGAGAGAGAAAAAGCGGGCAAATGCAATGGGTAGTTTCGATGGTACAAATGAGTGATCCCACAAGTGCAATTGTTATTTGGTTTTGGTCTTTTAGGCAACATGTGTTGCATGCTTCTGAGGGTCATCATGAAAAAAGAGAAGTTGCACATACATCATCCTTCATTGTCTTGGTTTCAATTTCCCATCAGGGAATAAGACTTCATGTATCAACTTTGACTGTTGTTTGTCATGTATCATTCTTGTAGTTGAGTATGGAAATGAATTCTTCAATTATATGGTTGAAGGAGAGAGAGACAGTTAAAGAAGAGTTCAGGGGAAAGGGTAGTGTTCGATCCTTGTGATTTACGGGTAGCCCCCCTTGCAGAATGATGTGGGCAACATGTTAATCTATGTATTTAGGCTTTTCTGAAGCTCATATATTACAGGGCAATCTGGGAAGATCAGCTAATTTTTTTCCCCATGTATCTGTGTTTTACGTGGGGTGGTTTAGTGGGTTTGGTGTGGATGTCTCATTGGCATCACAGCTTGTACTCGATAGTTTTGTGTATGGATTTCTTTGAGTCGAGTCATGTCTCGGCTTACACAGAAAGTTTTCATGATATTGTCCTCATGTGTGTAATCACATCAACTCTGTAACAATGACCCTGCCCTCTCCTCTCTCTCTCTCTGCATCTACTTGCATGTTGACAGATTGAATTGTAGGAAGTTTCAGGCGCGGGAAAGATTTACAAAGGTTCTTATTTTTTTCGAAGCCAATCCTTCGTGTGAGTCACTTGCGCGCATCCTATAGATGAATCGTGGAGATGGTCATTTCCGTGACCTCAAGAGGATGTATTGTTTGTTCTAACCTCATCTCAAAGCGCACCTGGCTACACTATCTGTGTGTCTTTCTATCCTGAAGAAGAACCAAAACCCGCAAGAGAATTTTCAGAACAGGTTTTAATTGGGGAGTGGCAATCCTGGTCAATTGAAGTTGTTCTCAGTAATGAAAGCCTCATGTTCCTGTCCTGTTTTAAAACCATTTTTCAACTTGAAAATCTAGTCTTCCAAGCCGAAATGGAGACATTGGAAACCAAGTTCGATAGAGACTTTTAAAGGGAGCCGCCTCCATTATGGAAGACTAATTCCTGTATATATAAGGATTGAAAGGTTGATATCTTTCTTTATAAAACAAAAGCCTCAACAAAGCGAGCTTTCTTCTCCATTCTTTTGTTATCATGGTAAACCATCAAACTAAGTTGGCTCTTGAGGCAGTCCCAGAACCTCTAGTGTTATTAAAGCATATACAGTTTGAGCTGGACGATTGATTAGGATTGTTGAAAACCCAACGAAGATCGTGGTCTTCTTAAGGTTGGAGGATGGATTAGGAGGTATAGAATGTTGGGCTAGATAACAGGAACATTTACAAAATAGATTCTCTATTAGATGGAGAAAGGGAGTTTTAGAATAAGGCTGTGTTATATATGTTACAAAGCTTACGGAAGAAGATACAGACAGGGTTTTTTTTGTTGTTTTTAATGAATGAGAAAGTAGTAAAGGATGCTTACTTGACTTAAAGTTAGAGGTGTTTACGGTGTGATTTGGTTTGATTTTAACCTAAAAATTTAATCATATTAAAAAATAGTATTTTTTATTAATATAACCCAGACCATACCGAGAACCAGTTTTGTTCAATTCAGGTTGGTTTTTTAGCATTAAAAACCAAAACGTTTTTGCTGCTATTGTTGCAAGTCAACCATGAAATAAATTAAAGAGCATGAGTGATTATAGGAGAAGTCCACCGTGAAATAAATCGGAGTGATGAGATAAAATAAGATTTAATGTGTAAATGCAATTACTCGTCAATCTTTCTTGAAAACAAATTATGTACACAAGAAACGTTCTTGGACGCAACATTCCCCCACTGTTTTTCAAAGATAAAATATTCTTAATTATTAATAGATAATAAGAGAATGAGAGAGAAAAACACAAAAGAGAGGGAGTGGGAGGCAACGAGGGTGAGAGGGGTGGGGCGGTTGGAAAGGGGAAAGGGGTGCTGTGACTGGAAAGAGGGGAAGGAAAAGGAAAAGGGAAAGGGAAATGTAGGGTTAGGGTCTTTAGATTTATAATGTTTTTTTTATACCTTTTTTTAGATTCAATTAGACAGGTTTGGTTTGATTCGGTTTAATTAATTTAAGCTTTTTTAAATCAGAATCGAACTGGACCGAGTAGTTTTTTTAATCGGTTTATTCATTTTTTTTTATTTTTTTTTCGGTTTAATTGGTTGGTTGATTTTTTTGAACACCCCTATTTAGATCTCAAGGCTATTTATACAACTTTAAGTTCATATGAGTATGTTCATGCAAGATTAGAGTTGTCAAGTACCTTTTAGATGAATTGGAGACAAAGGTTCAAAGGGACAATAGGTCACCACAAAAGCTGTCTAATTTATGTGTTTTATGAGTTGATGAGGACATAAGATCAAATAGCATGTCATAACTTAATATGTGTGTATTTTATTCTTATAGTCGATTACGAGTAGACTACATCTGACAAAAAGATAATACATTTGAGAGTAACAATTAATTTTGAAATGTATTCACTCAATTTGTGGTTGAGCTTGCACTCATCAACATGTTTTTTTATCTAAAGTTGTTGTTTTGTTAGACTCTATAAGCTTTCTAAATCTAATTTCATTATTGGTGTTGTAGACTTGTTAAGCCATCATGGTTTTTAAATGCCCAAATCAATTATCTTAGTTTCAATGAAGCATTAGGTCACATTATACATTTGGTCTAAACATATACAACTTTTATTTAGATCTTGGATACTTAAGCAAGCTTCATGACCTTTTATGGATTTGGACTTATGTCTTCAAGCCTTATCTCTAGTTATAGGACATGGACCTTGTGGTTAAGGGTGTAAACCCAAGTCCAACCATCTTTTTTAGCCTTTGTAGTGTAACTAGTATAAATATTTTACTCATTAAGGTATGACATGTCTAATTTTGTATATGTGGGTGACATATGTTCCCTTATATACTTCTTTATCACATTTACATGCAAACAAGATGATCTTTGTATGTATTTTCAAATATATTATCCAATATCATTTTAATAGCTTCATCCTTTAATTTCTCTAAACTTGTCATTATAACAAAACATGTGTTGGAAGCCTAAGAGTTGGCATGTGAATGAAAGTTAGCCTTTTGAAATTCCAACCACTCATTATCCCTCAACCACATTTCTTATTGCTAACACACATATTGAGGGATAATTAGGCTTAATTGTATAGTTATCAAAATATCTTTGATATGTCCAACCACATTGGCAGGTTTATATATAAGGTCAAAAGTTATCCTTTGTTTTCATTTTCACAATTCTCATTCACTTTTTTAAGCTCTCTTTAAATAAATTATAACGAGGTCAAACCATCATAAACCATCACTAATATAAACTCAAATCCACCTAAGAAAAACTTATGTTCTTAAGTAACTGTAATGGAGATTTGAGCTATTTTTATGCTTATAAATTAGCATTTCAAGAGGGTTTTTAATGTTCTTATAGGTTGCTCTCATTTGTTCAATCAAAATTCATTCATCAAAGTTTTGTAAGGTTAAAATTCTTTTCATCATTTAAGAATTTTTTTAAGTAGAATAGACATAAGTAGGATAGCATTCGGGTCTAGGATTACCGTGAGAGGGAAAGTCCACAAGGAGTTAGTTATAAAGGTTAGAGAACTTTGAGAAGGGGCTAGCAGACCTTTGTTAAGATAAAGAGATCACAATATGTGATAATATAGTCTTGAGACCAACTAGAGAACACATACCTAAATGAGGTGTCTCTAGCTTAGATAGTTGAATGTCATGCTTAATTATGAAGATGATACTTAGTTTTTTTTTTTTAAATCCTTTTAAATAGAGAAAAATAATGTCTAGTTTGTTGGGGCTATATAGAAGGCAAGAGATTACATCTTCTCTTTACATCTGTAAATAAGGATATAAATAATGAAAAGTTATGAAAGAATAATTAAAACCCTAAATTTTAAAACCACGAGTGGGTTCCCAGTAAAATAAAGGATTCTAAATAGCTTTAAAAAATCTCAAAATTAAAAGATATTTATTCTACCATTAGTCACATAATAATTAGTTATGTTTTTCTAATTATAAGAGATTATGACGCTCGTGAAATACCATTCAAGATTGTATTTGATAGTAGTAACCTTGTTATTATTCCTTTTACAAAAATCAATTTCTATTTCTGAAATTGATATACATATATAAATAAAAGAAATAAAGGGATTGAGAGAGGTTTTTCTTTTGAATTTTGGTTCCAAAGAAGCCAAACCAAATCGAAGACTCAGAACTCCTGTGTTTTTTTTTTTTTGTAAGGTAGCATTTTTTTTATAAAAAAAATTACTTTGACCCTATTATAATTTAATTGTTTTGTGGGATAATTATAAAAGAAAAAATTACCCCTAGAATCCTATAGTCTTGAAAGATTATACTTGCATCTTGAATTTTATACGCACGCTTACACTTAACATCATTGTCTAAAAACAATTAACGAAAATTATCTGATTTTTTTTTTATAGATTTGCTATTATTTTTTTATTTAATAACTAAAATGTCCTTATATTAAATATTATAATTTTTTTCATCGAATTAAAAAAAAAAAAAAGCAAACTAGCCTCCACTCTCATCCTTGAGATGAAATATGTAACATCTCATTTAAGTCGAGCATCTAAGATATAATTATTGCAAAAATTTGATCCAACCCAATTATAGGACAAGCAATTTCCTTGAAGAGTACCTCAGTTATGTTTCAAAAAGAAAACATGTCCATCATCTTCATTCACTTCAAAAACCTGAACCTAAATAATAAAACCAAATTGGACCATAGTTGATCTAAGAGCTTTTTAATTAGATTTTGCTTAGATATTTTGAATATCTTGTTTTTTTCTAAAAACATTTAGCCTATATCTATCACTGTTAATGGCAAATACTAGCTAGTTGCTCTTATTTATGGAATTTGGAAATATAGGCAATTTCTTCCTTTTTTTGCAATAAAAATTTAATGAGGGAAAAAAAAGAGAGAAAATGAACATATATCTTTTTAAATATGACATCTAGAGAGAAAATAAACAAAAAAAAAAAGAAGAAGAAGAAACAAGTATGAAAGGCTAGAAAGAAACATTGTTCACCTTCTTCCACAACTAAATTCAAGCCACCAAAACCACAAACCCAAAACCTAGCCATCATACCACCTCTATAAATACCTTGTTATATTTACATATGAGCCTCTTCTTATCCAAATAACTCAACATTGAACAACTATTTCTCTTAATTTACCGTGACAAAAAACTAATAATAATTCAAAGCCACTATCTCTCTTTCCTCTATAGTAGCAACAAACCTTAGCTTCCCTCCGGTCAATAGCCATTACCACTAAATCAAATCCAAGCATGGTTGTAGACCCATGTCCATCACAGTCCCTAATTATAAACAAATAATCTAATAGATGTTTACCACAGTAACTTTTTGTAAAGTTTAACTTTTTAAAACTTGATAGGTAGATATAATTTTAACTAAATTATAGCACGCTAAAGATATTTTTCTTTACAAAAACATCATATTTTTCTTTACAAAAACATCATGTAGTTTGATCTATTTTTATTATGCTTCTATATTTTTATACCTTACACTTTACATCTTAGGAATTATATGTTAACAATAGTTTACATCTTCAAGCTAGCACGCCAAAATAATAATAATAAAAAATATTTAATTATTTATATGATTATCATTATACTTCAACATAACATGTAAAGTTACTACCATCTAAAGGATTTGGATTCCAAAGAGTTGATTTTTACCAATATAGGAATTCGTGGTGTTTTTGACAAAATAAAATTGGATCTAAAACTCTTAAATTTAAAAATTAAGAATTGATTTTGGTAGTTTATACATGATTCAAAGTAATTTTAAGTCTTGATGATGCCTTTATAAAGTATTATGGATTTATACAACATAAAATTGAAGATTTACATTTATGTTTGGAAAATAAGGAAAGTAGAAGGAATGAAAATCAAAAGAAAGAAAGCATAGAAATGAAAATACTAGAAGATAAAATGATTTTCTTATATTTTGTTTTGTTTGGAAGGGGTGAAATCAGAAGCAATGAAAATGAAAGAAAAAGGTTGATTTTTTAAAATTAAAAAAAATACTACAAAAATTACAATTTTATCCTTTTTTGACCTTTCAACCGAAACATTCCTCAAACAAAGGTAAAAGCAATTAATTTTATATTTTATATTGTAGCTTTCTTTCCAATTTGGAGGAGAAATTATTCTTCGAAGTTCTCCTTTTTCATGAATTATTTTCATACAAATCCCATATATTTTTCTGAAATAGATGTAGTAATAAAACAATTTATATACTCAACAATTTCTTCAATTTGAAGAGCAAATATGACAAGGTCCTAGCAGAAAACTTTCGCCTCTAATTCCACTCAAACATAGAAGCCGTACGTCCCTTCTATAATTTTTTTTCCTTTTAAAATCCACTCTTCCCAAATACTTTGATAGAGATTATTGGGCTAGCGTTTCTAGTATTCCAATAACCAAAAATAAAGATAAGATAGGTTTAAATATATATTTTGAGAAAATTTAAAAACACAAATGGTAAAGTGAATTTAATAATTATACCATGATTTTTAGAATGGATAGTATATTTAAATTGAGACTATAAAAAATAGAAGGTTAGACATTTATCATGTCGTACGTGGGAATCTTGAAGGTTTTTGGACCCCTTCACTGGAAATTGATTGCAGGGTTCTTGAGTGGATTATCTCAGATATCAAAGAAAAGACTGGCGAAATCCTGCTCACTGCTAGACCTTGCGGCAACTGTTCTAACTTTAAGTAATCTTAAACACGTGTTCTTTGAACTCACCCGCCTGGGTAACGGATACAGATTCTACACACTGCTAAAGGTGTCGGATCCCAGAACGTTTGGGAACTTGGGTTAGCAGTAAGAACAGGGCATTCACGAAGACTGCTCTCTGTTCTATCCATCTCTCATGAACAAGACAAGACACCACTGTAGGTTTCTACAAGCGTGTCCTGACAAGTGCATGAACCCTTTGCAGCTTCAAAACTCAGATCAACACATCAAACATCTCTCTCTGACAGCAGATCCATCTATGGTTAGGGAAATCTAAACTGTTCACCCAATAAATCCATTTAACTTCCTAACATCCACTGCAATAAATATAATAATAGTTCAAGAGTAGACTCTCACATTTTACACATCTCGAAATCTAATGCTGGCCCTCTCCACAAGCAAGACCATGGGATCACTGATTAACAGCAACAAGGGTACTCACCATGATACTACTACTTTTACTAGAATAATATAGTTGAGATTTGTACCCCCTCACGAAATCCTATAATATATACTCAGGATTACTTCTTCCTTTTTCCCTGCAAACAATAGAAAAAAATACACAAATCAGCTACAGCTACCCTTTCCATCCATTCAGCAGCACCTCTCACAAAAAACAAAATAACAAAAAAAAAAAAAAAGGAATTAAATGTGGATTGAAACTTACTGTGGTTAGGTAATCATCCATTGACAACTGCTTCCGCTTCTTTTGGGAAGGAGGGCTCTCAGTTCTTCCCATTGACCGCTTCGACAGGGTCATGCTCTGCTGTGTATGATGGCAATAAAAAAGTTGGTCAGCATAAATGATTAAAGATAATCCAACCATGTACATCATGCAATCCAACATGATGAGTTTTAAAAACAAGACAATAAATGATAACTCATGTGCAAGAGTGTGGGAATGATGGGTAAAACTGGGCTAATGAGGATCATAAAATAGAACCTTGGCAAGCTTCTTTTCTTTACGAGCCTGTCTCTCCCTCTCATCATGTTCTTGGTTTTCCTTCTCCACCAACCGAATTAACGTATCACATCGCCTTGCAAGTTCTTGAGTTGTCCGAGACTTTACAAACCAATCAAAACGAAACAAAGGTGATGTACGGAAAGCCACTTTCAGCTCATCCCAGTTCCCATACCCAAGCTTGTGAACCATGCACATCTATGAATTGCAAAAACAGCCATTTAAATCATAGGATGTTCAACATTCAAGAAAATGAATAAGCTATTGGTATGGCTTTACAGTAAATGATTAAAAAAAAATGCACCATGAAACGATCACATTCTTCATTGTACAATTTCCCTTTGTTCTGACCATACTGGATCTTCAATTCAAGCCAAGGATTCTTGTAACGATCCAATTTCTTCCCAATTGCTTTCATGATCTCATCTTTACGAGAAATTCTGGCCTCCCCTCTTTCAATGTTCTTAATGATCCTATCATAATCTGCACGTATGCCACCATTAGAGAGAGAAATGAATGACGGTGAAATTTTTTAAAGGTCCAATAAACAATAAAATTCAAGTTATCCAACATAATAAACATGACCAAAACCAGACCCATCTGCAACCAGTAATAATCAAGCATAGTTCCAACTTTTTTGTACATAAGTAACCAGGACCAGACAACCAGTGCAAGTAGACAAAAGATGAGACTTTCCGAGAATAGGTTACAACAAACCAAATGAGCGATATCCAGACATTTTATTTGCTTCCAGTTCTGTTACCAAGGGCCCTTGCACCCAACAATACATATGCCATATGACCCCACTTTAACAGGTATGAAGTTCAATCCAGGAGAACTTCATCCACAGCCACTAAATCAACATCATTCCACCAAAAATGAGATCACTTACCATTTAACTCTTTGTATCGCTCTTTGAAAACTTTAGCGTATCTTTCAACTTCCTCTTCTGTTTTCCCTTCCAGTTCAGTAGCAATACTTTTTAAGTCATTCCGACCATATTTTTCACAAGCCCTAATAAAGGTATTGAAGTCTCTTCTACTCCATGAGGAAAATCCCTGAAATTACACTGATGAAATGTAAGTAAGGAGACCCATTATTATCTAATTAACATTTAAACATTCCATTCACCTCTTCCAAAAGCCGTTCTTTTTCTTCCAGTTCCTCAGCAGTTAATGGATCTCTCGTCTCTAAATATCCAATAATCAGTAAATAGTTAGTGAAATGATGTAGAAGACAACATGAGGAAAAAACAGAGAGCAACTGAGATAAATTACCTTCAGGTTCATCCACATCAATTGTATCTTTCAGTTGATTCTTTTGATGTGCTTGCTGAAATTTTGTAACAACTAACCAAATAAGTAAGAAGCACAAGTACCTCAAAAAGCACAACTAAGCAATAAGGGAAGAGATTAAAACTTGTATTATCAATGACAGCACCCACCATGAGGTAGCGTACTTCTTTTTCATACAACTCACTAAGCCTCTGTGTGTTGAAAAACTGGAAATCATGTCTGAAAACAGCAGACAAGAACATTCAAACACGGCATCTCAGAATTCCAATACATTCCAATGAGAAATCAGCAAGTTCCAGAAGCAATTACAATTGAGGCATGCGAGGAATTCGAGGTTCCTTTGGTTTTGCCGGACCACCTTGACGCATTGTTTGCTTGAAGTATTCAGATTCTGAGTAACTGGTAGAAGGAAAGATTACAAAAAAGAAAACACTTGTCATATAATGTTGAACCAATATACTCAAAAAGATTGTGGAAGAATCCAAAGGGAAGCATTACTTGCGCTTCCGCTCCCTCTTTGGAGGTTCGATCCAGTTCTCACTGACAATTTTCTCAAAGTCGAACTTGTTTTCATCCTTCAAACAAAATACAAGCAATGAGATCATAGGGTGATGAAAACAAGCCTCGAAGCTAAACTGGTAAAATTTAGATCAAACAGAATATCCTCCAATGCATAAGAAAAATGGAAGAAGTGCACCTACCTTATCATCATCAAAATCATATAATTCAGCATCTGCCAGAAACCAGATAAAATATCAAAAGTATTACATGTAAACTAACATTCCAATCACTAGGCAGATAAATACACAAAATGCCAAAACAATTCAATATATGGATTCACATACTGTCATCCATTTTAAATTTGATGGCATCTTCAGTGAATTTCTTCATCTTGGCATCGAGCTCAGCTGTTGCCTCTTCTCCCTTAGCAATGATTCTGTCAATGTCCTCATCTGTAATCGTACTATCCTTTGAGCTGAAAACCATCTCAGCCCCAAACCTCACCATTTGAAGCAGCTCATCTTTATTAACAGCTGTATGAAAGAGAAAGGCGTCAAAATGTTGTGCACACAAATACAGATAAGTGCTCAAAATGCAAATGTAACTTACTTTTCTGCTCTGCTAATCTTCCTTGTTGGATCACTAAAGCATCAAGTGCAAGCTTCTTATAAGCCCTCTCAATCACTTTTTCCTCAATTGTATACTGTTTCACAATCAACCATAATGAGAGAAAAAACCAAAACAGATTAGCTTCTACCTTAGCACATCAAAGATCAAATGCAGACCTCTGTGCAAAATCGGAACACTTGGACTTCTTTCTTTTGACCAATCCTATGGGCACGGTCCTGAGCTTGCAAATCAACTTGTGGGTTCCTACAATAAGAACCCCCAGCATCAACAACCCAGACAAGACAAGGAAAAAAGGGGCAGATGCAGCTGAGAGAGACAGCAAGAGCCTCACCAGTCACTGTCATAAAGAATAACAACATCTGCAGTAGCAAGATTGATACCCAGACCTCCAGCTCTTGTTGATAACAAGAAGCAAAATTTCTCACTTCCTGGCCTGTTAAAGGCATCGATGGAAGCATCACGATCTTCTCCGCCAGTATTCCCATCAATCCGACAATACTGGTGCCCACTAAAAATTAAATAGTCTTCGAGAATGTCAAGCAACCTCGTCATCTGCATTAAATGCAAAACCAATTGCATGATCAGTGATTAAGCAATTGAACTGTAACATAATCAGAGGGACATTTCAAATGCTAGTGTACACAGAATAACAATCTTAGCTATCCAGCCAACCATAGCTATCAACAACTCACCTGTGAAAAAATTAAGACCCTGGAATCCCTCTCTTTTAGCTTAGGTAGTAACTTATCCAACAAAACCATCTTACCTGGAAAAGGAAAAATGCAAAAGACTGATTTCTGCTCCAAAATTATGAACACAAACCCAAAAAACATTGTATCCACCCGAAGGCAAAGTTTACCAGCATTGGTAACAAGATGCTCTCCTGTAGTGTAAGGTGGGCCAGGCTCAGCACCCTGGAAAAGATATGGATGATTACAGCATTTGCGAAGCTGCATTGCTATGTTCAAAAGACGCTTCCGTTCTCCACCAGCATTAACAACTTCAAGATCTTTCTGCAGTAAGGCCCTGTAGTACTGTTTCTGCATCTGGGACATTCCAACCTTCAGTATGGTTTCCTTCTTGGGAGGCAAACCTTTCTCAACATCTGATTTCAATCTTCGGAGAAGAAATGGCCGAAGGACCTTATAAATGCAGAATCCATGGAATCAAAATATCAGATGACACCTCATTCTGGCAAAATAATTAGAATCCAAATATTTTTACAAAAAACAATTGAGAGCTTTTCAGGCTCAATGCTAAGAAGGCAATGTGCTTACCTTGTGCAGTTGTTGAACAACTTCCTGCTGGTCATTTTCAGCAGAAATTTGAAACCATTCATCAAAAGTTTCAGCTGAGCTAAAAATCTCTGGCAGAAGAAAGTTGAGAAGAGCCCAGAGTTCATGAAGATTGTTCTGCACATCAAAAATACAAGAAATATTATATTTTCGTAAGAGCAACTATAAAGAATATTATACTTTTACAGCCAAAAGATAACACAAATACAGTAAAGTTCAGTGCAGCCCCATGTCGCCCAAAAACAATTTATCAAACTCAATGATGTTACAGAAATCTACAGAAATCTACGGTAAGCATCACAGCCAACCTCTTTCAGATCAAATGTACAGATATTACATATACAGATCAGTTTTTCTACAAGTACCCATGCATCCCAACTTGGTAACTTTTCATGTCATTAAAGATCCAAGCATATACCTGAAGTGGAGTGCCAGTAATGAGGAGGCGGTAATTGGTGTTATAAAGCCTCATTGTTTTTGAAAGGAGAGAATTTTCATTCTTAATCCGATGAGCTTCATCAATGATAATATACCGCCAACTGAAGCGACGTAAGATAGACTTCTCTTTGATGGCCATTTCAAAACTCGTAACGCAGACATCAAATTTCCCAGCAACCAGTAACTCCTCACGTATATGTTTCTGAGAAAAAAATACAGCATGAAAAAACGCATACAGTAAAGAATTATACATCAATGCGTGCATTGAGATTTTTTTTTCTAAAAAGAAAATCATGCAGCAAAAAAATATCACTAAACCATACTTAATGCAACTTACTCTTTCATCAGGATTGCCAAGAAACTTGATAGCACGTAAAACTGGACAAAAACGACGAATTTCATTCATCCAGTTACCAAGTGTAGATTTTGGAGCAACCACCATATGAGGACCAGTGATTCCTCTAAATTCATGCAGGTAGCCCAATAAAGAGATTGTTTGTAAGGTTTTGCCAAGACCCTGGATTGCAAAATGAAGATGTGTTTAATAGCACATAAATCACCTGAAACTCAAGAGGACAAAAACCAGTGCACTTTTAAACTAAAATAATGCCAAGACCATTTCTTGTTTTGCGCGTACCATTTCATCTGCAAGGATTCCATTTATACCATTCTCATACAGCCTTATAAGCCAGTTCAATCCAGCAAGTTGGTAATCCCTCATCTTTCCCTGAATACCTGCAGAAGAAAGAATAAAAATGAATCTTAGCCTCCAAAATCAGGCTAACCCAAAACAATCACATCAAATGTATGTATTTCAGTGTAATGAGGATATGTGACAAGCCAGGCAAACATCAATAACAATGCATGCTATTCTTCAACTAGCATTAATTTGTGTACATGTAAAGCTAAGGATGATCATTAGGTTTATAGGATCAAATCTCTGGTTAGCTTCGACAAAAATGGAATAGGTAAGAAATATCAATGAGCCTGCTAAAAAAGGATGACAGTAGAAAAACAGTATAAATAAATATAAGTGAATCTGTAAATGCACTGATTCATGATACATCAAACGTGTGTGCATGCAAACAGCAAAGAGATAGTATTTGGATCCAAATTAATAGCAAAAAAATATACAATTCTACACTTAATATAACAGTCAGTCAGGGAGATGCATGTGCGTGCATGCATGCATCAGAAGAGTACATATATAAGGACATTACAAGATGGTTGTGCCACCAGCCGTGTGTTTCCTGATAAACCATCCTCTTCCTCCTTCAGGTATTCTTCATCTTCCTCCTCTTCAGTTACTTTTGAGGCATGTCGACCCCTAGAATAAATTATGAAACCAAAGTAAATTGCAGTTAGATGCACTGAACATGACCAGTACTTTTAGCCTTACCAACAAGCACACATAGTAAATTCAGAATATAGAAGTGGTTCGGTCAAATCAAGCTCCTACATGAGTTGCATGAAAAATTGAATTAAGCATGAAAAGCACATTAAACCAGCTTTGCTGAGCTTGATAAGAATACAATTAATAAAATCCTGTATCTTAGTAATCTAGCAAGACAATGAATGAAGATCATTGTCTGCTACATATTGATGCATGCCCTTCACCTCACATCCTAGCCTTTTATTAACTATGAAGGCAAGAAAATGTGTTCGCAGCCCATCCTGTGCTACTTGGTCTGACATAAAAAAACCTAGCTTACTATGATTTTCAAAAAGCCCTCACAATAAAAGTTTCTGAAAAAAATCATCAATCTTATTAAGAAACAACTAATTGAGTCATGCACAGTTGATACTTGATAATCAAAAATGGAAAAGTTTCCAACAAGCAATTAACAACATAAACTTATTTTTGCTAGAGGAATTGTCGGCAAAAGTATAATCAAGCAACTACAGTATTCAATTTCTTTAGAAAGGGATCTTCAAACAAATAACAGTCAAACCTTCCCTTAGCCTTCTTCTGGGATGCTGATTGATCATGTTTAGCAAAGTGAGCAAACAACTCAGTTTGCTGCAGTAAATATTTCAAGCGTCCCTTCCCCTTGTTATTCTGCAATTAAACCAACTTCAGTAAACTTGCCCAACATCTTTTTCATATTCTACAAGCAACACATTGCAGAAGCCATTCTTGAAAACCAAACATACTATATCAGCATCTATAGCAGCATTTTGTTGATCCAATATCTCCTGAATCTTATGTTTCTTCAATTTTTGCATTTCTTTGAGTCTCTCCTTTTCACGCTTGCTAATTTCATTGCTGGTTCCTTCCTACAGTTCAAATTATGCAAAGAAAAATATCAAAAAATATGCAAAAAAAAAAAAATCAAAGGTCAGCAAACTCGGTACAAATACACGTCACATTGAAAGCATACACCAAAACACCCGCAGAGGAATTCAAAAGCAAACCAACACGGTTCACAATAATTTCAGAACAATCAAAGCCCAAAAGGCCATCGTCAAATCAAGGAAACCCTACAAAAAAAGGCCTGGCCAAAACAATCCATGTGAGTCTACGTAGCTAAATTAAGCTTTTTTATGAACATTTAAGCATCCACCAAACAAAAACCATAACTACCAGTTCCCCTACTCACTTTCTTTCTTCAGTTTCCACCGAGACCCATCAAACAGTACATTATCACAGCAAAAATGCAGAATCACCCCTTCGTTCAGCACGGCAACACATTACGTCGCTAATTTCTCAGTACCTCCCTCTTTTCGAAGCCTAATTTAACAAATTTTCAAGTTTCGTGTCTATTCAGTCTACAAATTTCTCAGTATCAAACCAGTGTTAAACCAACAAAGCTCCTTAAAAACACCAAAACCCTAACTAGATCCAAACACACAACAAACTATCAACAATTTAGAATGGAAAAACGGTAAATTACTTCATCAGCATCCTCGCCTTCATCACCTTCAGCATCTCCAACGGCCTCATCGTCATCGGAGTCAACTGAGCGAGCCACCTCCTCTATCTCCTCCTCGTCTTCCTCTTCGTTGATCTGCTCGTTGAGTGGCTCTTCCTCCGATGACATCGCCTCATCCGACGACGTTCGTTTCTTCGACGGTTTCGCCATGTGAAATATGTTCTTCTCTTTCTCTTAGATCGGGGGTTTCTAAATTTTTAGAGAGAGGGAAGTGCGTGTCGTGGATTTTTGGAAGCGAATTTTGAAAGCAGCAAAATGAAGGGGTCGAGGGCAGGTTCGGTAATCTATTTATGTGGGCTTTTTATTTTTTATTTATATTAGGAGTTTTGAGGTTGGTGATTTCCCGCCTTTATTGGGGAATCGTCATTTCCCTCCTGCTTGGAGGCTGGTTAGCCCATGGTGGCTCAACAGTCATGTTATGTTCGTGGGCTCGTACCTATAGTGCCCAAACACAGTTTTATTCCGTTTAGTAAAAAAAATAAAAATAAAAGCGTGATGATCACCAATCAAATTATATTTTTTTTTAAATTTAAATTTTTTATTATTTTAAATTAATTTTTAGATTATTTTAATATACTGATATTAAAAATAAATTTTAAAAAATAAAAAATATTACTTTAATTCATTTCTAAACCTTTTAAATATTTAAAAAATTAACCAAAAACTTTAATAGATAATTTTTAATGAATTTCGGTATGTAACAAGGTTGTTAAAATCGTGATTTTAACACGGTACGGAAAATACAAAATAAAATTGGATCGTAAAATCATAAAATTGTAAAGAATTTTAAACTACATTAAAAAAATTCATGATTCAAATAAAAATTCATAAATAGCTCAATCACCTTAAAATACATGATTCAAATAAAAATTCATACATAGTTCAAGTATCTTAAAATACATGGTTCAAATAAAAATTCATGCATAATTTAAATAACTTTTCATTAGCTAATAATTAACAAACTTAAAACAAACAATATATTGATTTAGCTATTGCAAA
>NW_011501042.1:49616-50018 GCF_000495115.2 Populus euphratica
AATATCATTAGCATCAAGAGGATTATTAGTGTCACTACTAGTACCAACACCAATATTATGAGCATTAGTGTTACTACTAGTACCAACACCAATATTATGAACATAAGTGCTACTACTAATACGAACACCAATATCATCAATTTAAATCTCTAAATCATCTTTAGTACCATGACTCTCTATTTCAGCATCATTAAGAATTTCTTTTTTGTCACTTTCATCTTCATTACCATTTTGTCTTTGTGTTGCACTGTCAATAGCACCAATCAAATCAAAGTTTGAATATTTTTCTCTCTCGGTTACCCAATCATCATCAAATTAAAGATCATCTTCTACATCAAAATCATCTGCTTGCTTTTCATTCAATTTCAGATTGCATATTACAAATACCAGGTCATTCATTTT
>NW_011501042.1:50228-52102 GCF_000495115.2 Populus euphratica
GAATCAACTAATCGAAGAACTTTAATT
This sequence comes from Populus euphratica, assembly GCF_000495115.2. Lineage (NCBI taxonomy): Eukaryota > Viridiplantae > Streptophyta > Magnoliopsida > Malpighiales > Salicaceae > Populus > Populus euphratica. The sequence goes on from NW_011501042.1 coordinate 50,256, forward strand.
AGAGGATACGCTGCCTTAATACATATAGTAACATCATGCCAAAACCTGCTGTCCAAAACACAATTTTGAATTTGTTTCCCTTCTTCTATTCTTGCAAACCTACATGAACTCCAATGTTTGGAAGTAAACATAGTCATCAGTTGCATTTTATGATCATTCAAACATCCTAGAGTCAAATATACAGTAGCAAACCGAGTGGTAGCAAGCCTAATCAAATCCCTTCCTTTCATAAAGTGCCTTAGCATGGAAATAAAAATGGTTCTTGAATAAATATATGAGGTGATTCTCCTCCCCTTAGCAATAGTTACTTGATGAACCTCTAACTTCCTTTCAAAATCTTCTAATATCAAGTCAATACAATGGGTAGCACATGGTGTCCAAAACAAATTCTTTCTTTTTTCCATCAATAATTGTCCCGTTGCCTTATAATTTGCAGCATTATCGATGACTACTTGGACAACATTTTCCTCCCCAGTCCTCTCCACAATGGCATCTAACATCTCAAACACCTTATCAGCAGTCTTGGACATATTAGAAGTATCCACCGATGATAAAAAAAACTGTCCCTTTAAGACTATTAACCAGAAAGTTACAAATACAACGTCTTTTTTTTTCTATCCATCCTTCAGACATTATTGAACAACCTATTTTTTTGTCGTTCTAGCTTGTACTCCTCAAGCAATTTCATTGTTTGATCCACTTCTTGCTTTAAATACCTCCCTCTAATATCATAGTAGGATGGAGGCTTGAAACCTGGCCCATGCTTTGCAACCATTTTAAATGCCTTAATAAACTTAGGGTTTTTTACACAATTAAATGGAATTGCACTAATGTAGAAAAACCTAGCAATTTTTCAACATGCTTCTTCTCTAATATCTTTTTTGGCAATTGATTTAGAGTTGTTTGTGTACTTCCACTCCCACTAGCTACTCTCTTTTCTTTGTTTTTGGAGCTAATTTCTTTTATTTCATCATCATCATCATCATTTCCATTATATTAATGACCCTTTCTTTTCTTTTCATTTGCTTCTAGATTTTTCACTAAAACACCTAAAATCATCTACTTAACATTTTCTAGTACTTGCTGACATGACTCAATATCCTTACGAGTGCAAGCCAAATGCTGTTTGAAATGAAAAAAACCTCCACTAATAATTTTTTAACAATACTTGCACAGAACTTTTCTAGAATTCTTATCAACATCTATACCATGCTACCATCCCACATCAAGCCTATTACCAGAAGCATTTTTTCTAGATGCCATATGTTTAACAATTCAAGGATCAACTCAAATCAACCCTATAATCAATCCAAACATTTTATGATTGTAATTAATTTTGATATTAAACATCCAGCTATCAAAAAAGAATTACCATGATACTTAATTCAAAAACTAATTAAAATTAGTAACCAAAACACTGAATCCAAACACACAGAATGACATAATATAACATTATAACTGATGACTTACGTTTTTCTCCAAATGATTTATTTGTTGTTTGCAGTGTTTTCCTCTCTGTCCCATAAGCTCTGAAAAATAAACAAGTAAACCATTTTCAAAATCAGAACCAGTTTTTTATCAAACCATTCTGCCAAAGTGTTTTCCTCTCTAGTTATCTACTGTGAACCAAAACACTACAAACAAATGCATAGACTTGTTTATGCTATTGACATGACGAAAAGATTGTTGTCTTCTCCCAAGTGCAGAAGTGTCGAAGTAATAAATAACCCAGCAAGACCGGGGTCGAACCACAGGGAGGTTAATTGTACAAATTATAAATAACAATAATACAACAACAATAACAATAACAATATCAACAATAATAATAATAATAATAACAATAACAA
>NW_011501042.1:52904-63710 GCF_000495115.2 Populus euphratica
TCATCAATCAATCCTTTTATTTATGTGATAGGCCTCAATTTAAAATGAACATTTACCTTAAATTAAAGGTATCTTATATTATTAGATATATTATTATAAAACATGCTTTAGTTAAGGAGTTATTGATACTTCAAGTGCAAAATGATGGTATAAAACCATGATAAAAATGCACTTTTAAGTACTAATCAACTATCTATATAACATTCAAAATCAAAACATTTTTTGCTATCAAAAGTTCAAAACACTGTTATAAAACACAAATGCATAAACTTGTTTAACAAACTTTGTTATCGAAACACTATTATCAAAACAAATTCACAGACAAATTTAACAAAACAAAACACTGCTAAACAACAGTCAAACGTACTCAACTCAAGCATTCACGAACATTTAGCAAACACTGTTATCAAAAAATTCAAAGACTTGTTTTCAAAACCTAACCCATCAAATTCACAGGCTTGTTTTTTTGTTATCAAAACCTAGCCCATCAAAAAATAAAAATTCAAACAGTTGTGTAAATTATAAAATTCACAGTTCTCTACAAATTCACCGTGACTAGGATTCGGTAAAAGACCCATGACACAGGGGACATGGACATGTCTGCAATTTTACAAATAAATTACTCTAGACTCTAAATCATGATGCTATTTGTAGAAGATGAAAAAAGATAAAAAGAATAACTTACGATGGCTGGTGGAGACTGGATCACTAGAGAGTTGCCGCTGTTGTTGTCTGAAATCTGGATCTCATGATGGCTGGTGAGAAAGAGGGTTGGTGGTGGTGGATCGGTGGTTGAATGTTGAAACTTGGACATTTGAGAGAAGGAGAATAAGGATGAAGAAAGCTGTTGTTAACTTAGGAATTTTGATTTTTTCCTCTACTGTGTTGTGTGAAAGTCGATGAAGAAAGATGAAGATTGAAGAAATAATGTGTTAATTGTTTACTTTTGTTCTGTATGTGATTGTGTGTAGTGTATACTGTGTAATAGCTAATAGTCCAATACGCGATTGACACCTGGAGCTGGAGGGAACAGTGGCGTACAATTGTTATTTTGTGCTGAACTCGTAAAATCAGGTGTGAAATCGCATTTTTGCATGATTTCAGCCCGATTTAGCACGTTTAACCTATATTAACTCATAAAATTGTACGATATGATTTTACGAGTTAATTACGACTTTTACAACCTTGGTATATAGTATTGATTAATTAAATAATTTTCAAATGCACAATGGATATAAAACACAAACTTACAGCACCACAAAACACATATGGAGCCAATATTGGCGCATGATGGGAGTTGGGTTACGTGGAGGGAGCATCTAGGAGTTGGTTGCATTGAAAAAGGTTTTAAGTTACTCTGGTTTATATTAAGCTATTTTAATGTATTCTTGTTTGTTTGTTTTGATGTTTTAAAATTAATTTTTTTAAATTAATTTTTTACTTTAAATTAATATTTTTAGTATTTTTATATTTTTATGTTAAAAATATTTTTTAAAAAATATAAAAATATTATTTTAATATATTTTGGAGTAAAGTTTTTTTTTATTATTTTAATATATTTTGGAGTAAATTTTTAAAAAAAAAACAGTCATAATTACATTTCTAAACATTCTCTATATTAAAACAATCAAATAATGGTTTCAACTACCTTTCCAAATGCTACATGTGTTAATTTGGAATTCAAATACTCAAGATTTTAAGTTGTTTTAGTTATCCTAATAGCCTGCATGAAACTTGAAAGACATGCATTTATAGGAGTTTCAAGCATTTTAAGTAAATTATAAATTATATATTTTAAGTAAACTTGGAAAAAAAAATATATTTCTATTTTTATATAAAAGATGAATATGTCATAATATTTCAAATTTAAGAAAAAAAAATTATGTCATTATAGATCCTTAGCTTAAATGATAAATTTGAAAATAATAAGTAATCAAAATCATAACACATGCAAATCTCTGTTAAAAAAAAAGTGCACCTTTTGGAAATCATCACATGCTACCTCAAATTGCAGTTTTTTACTATATTAAAAGCCTCAAGATGGCTTTTCCAACAGCTCGTATATATTGCAATGCATATAGACAATGTGTATATGATCATCAGCATCTCTAGTTAAAATACCACTTGCCATATATTACGGACATACAATTTCCAAGTAAAATTGGAAAAACAAATAGATGTGATTGGTATTTTAATTTCACATGCAAATTGTTCTACCTAATTTTTGCCTTTTTTTTTGATAAATTTTTGAAAAATCCAAAAATAACAAAAACTCAAAAGAATATATGTTCTTGATATATTTGCATTATTTTTAGCATTTTCAACGTTATCTCAAAAAGAATTTTAATTTTCAAAGATCTTTTAAACACGTTTGGCTTTTAACGCGATATTTTTTAAAAATTATCAAATTTTCTCATTAAATCGATGTTGATATTGCTCATTTTAAAAAAAATCAAAATAAAAAAAATATAAAGATTAAAATTTGCAAAAAAGAAAAAGTTGAGGGACCATTGTATTTTGGGGATCAAGCCACTTTACCTATAAATAAAGGTTATAGTATACACATAAAAAATGAGCAATTTTGAAACAAAAAAAATTAGGGCAACCAAAAAAAGACCCTAAACCTAAATTTTCTATCCAAGCCACAGCCGCGAGCCTTCCTTTTCCTATTCCACAAAGGCCGGCTGATTGATACTTAAATGTGTATTTTTATCAAAGTTTTATATCATCATTTTGCACTTGAAGTATCAATAACTCCTTAACTAAAGCATGTTTTATAATAATATATCTAATAATATAAGATACCTTTAATTTGTGGTAAATGTTCATTTTAAATATAGGCCTATCACATAAATGAAAGGATTGATTGATGAATTTAAGAACTAAAATTAAAAGGATAAAGAGATGGCCAAACTTAGAAAAGAAATGTCGGTGCAATCCAAACTGGAACACTATTCAGTAATTGGGTCATATCTGAAGCTATAGATCTTAGATTTAGGTCTACTTTATATGGATGGAAAGGTAAGACATAGGTCTATAACTTTTATGTGAAGCCCAAGATCTAAAAAGGTCATTTTCAAGTCCAAATTGTAGCAACAACAAAGAAGCCCGAATCTGTCCTCCAACCCGAGCATTGTTCAGTATTTTAGCCATATCTGGAGTTCTATAAGTCGAAATACACTGAATATTTTACACAAGAAAGCTGAGACAATTTACTACAACTTTCATATTTTCAAGTAGCTCCAATTTTGACGTTATCAATGACGTTTTGGGCAGATAAGAGAAGATAAGGATTGTCACCAAGTCAAGAATTGGTCACCCACTCATTAATTAGTCATCAAATCAATAGTTCCCAATTTTGACCTATAAAAGGAGGCATTTGCCATGCATTTAGGCATCTTGGTGTCCAGATCATGATCATACTCTTGCTTTCTCTATTGGTATTTTTTGTAATGTTTGTGCTTTGTTTTCATTAATATAAAATTTATATTTTTCATTTCCTTTCCTTTACTTAGTTAACTTTTATCTTATTTATATTCTTATTTTGTTTATCTATTTTTCTTTCTTTCATTATGTCTAGCTAAGTTTATTAGGTCAAGGTGAAAAGATTACACTAATGGTGTAAGAATAAGTATAGTATAAACTTAATATGGACTTTAATGTTTGATACTAACATGTTTTATATTTGTTATCTTGTTCACTCTTTAATACTTTGCTTGTTAAATGACTAATCTTTATTTATGTTGTATAACAATTGGTACAACAAATGCTTGGCACTTTCATAGCCCATACTGTATGGCATAACCGACACCTGAGCTATGAAAGGAACTTGATTTGTTGTTAACATAAGTTATAATCATGAATGCTTGACGAAATTTACAAGTATTAGCATTAATTGAATAAGATGACTAATGTAATCATGTTAACAATCTATAATCTGATTGTAACCTCCTTTGTGTGTGGTTTCCAATTGAATAATAAGAGTTTATACTATACTTGTTTGGCATACCATTAGTGGATCCTCTAACCTTGACATTGTTTGTTATCATTGTTTAATCTTTACATTAATTTTTCATCTCAAAGTTCTCATCAACTTTTCTTCTTCTTCTTCTTCTTTATTATTGTTGTTGTTGTTTTTATTATTATTATTAATATTACTATTACTACTACTACTATTATTATTAGTACTAGTATTGCTACTATTATTCTTGTTGTTGTTATTATTACTATTGTTGTTGTTTATAATTTGTACAATTAACCTCCCTGTGGTTCGATCCCGATCTTGCTGTATTATTTATTACTTTGACACTCCTGCACTTGGGAGAAAACATCAATCTTTTAGTCGTGTCAAGTTTTTGGCGCCGTTGCCGGGGAGGTAAGTTTTGTATAAATTATAATATTTATTTTATTTTCTCTTTTTACTTTTCTTGTATATAACTTTGTTTCTTTTCTCTTGTTTCTTCTTCTTTTGTTTTCTTTTTCCTTTTATTTTATTCCTACATGTGCATGGGAGTGTGGTCACGTACATCAAGTGGTAGACTTTGTAAGGTATCCTTATCATTTTCAGAAAATATGGCCGAAGAAAATAATCAATCACTTCATAATGAGAATAATGAGAATAACCGTGCTAGAACACTTAGAGACCACATGAATCCCACAAGAACAAGTGCACCATCATGCATAGTTTTTCCTCCCGATGCATCTCATTTTAATTTTAAGCCAGACATTATTCAACTTTTACCTTCTTTTCATGGCTTAGAATTGGAAAATCCATACTTGCATTTAAGGGAATTTGAGGAGGTCTGCAACACATATAATAATTTAAATTGTAGCATGAACACCATCAGATTAAAGCCTTTTCCTTTTTCATTAAAAGATAAAGCTAAAACATGGCTACAAAATTTGAGACCAGGATCCATTCATGCTTGGGATGAAATGCAACAACAGTTTTTAAAGAAGTTTTTCCCATCTCATAGAACAAACTCTTTCAAAAGACAAATCATCACTTTCACTCAAAAACCAGGAGAAACATTTTACCAATGTTGGGATAGGTATCGAGAGTTGCTTAATACTTGCTCTCATCATGGTTTTGAAACATGGAGATTGGTTTCACATTTTTATGAAGAGTTAACACATAGAGATAAGCAAATGGTTGAATTGATGTGCAATGGAACTTTTGAAGATAAAGACCCTGATGAAGTAATGGAGTACTTAGACTTGTTAGTTGAAAATGCTCAAAATTGGGACACCGCGGGTACTTATGAGGCACCGAGTAAAACTCAACCTCATACATCTAGTGGAGGTATGTACAACCTTAGGGAAGATCATGACCTTCAAGCCAAGTTTGCATCTTTAGCTAGAAAAGTCAAGGCAGTAGAATTGAAAAGGAGTGGTCCATTAAAATCTGTTGAAAACATTGTGTGTCAAATTGTGAAACAAATGAACACTCAACCAATAACTATCCAACCTTGCCTTCTTTTAAGGAATGTCTCCATGAACAAGCCCATGCTTTAAATAGTTTCCAAAGGCCCAACCACAACCCATACTCACAAACATACAACCCTGGTTGGAGAAATCACTTAAATTTTAGTTGGAAGAGTGAGAACAACAATGCACAAACTTCACAATCACCGTTTCAAGCACACCATAATTTCCAAAATTCTTATGGATATGCACCTCCTTATGCTCCACCTCCTAGAAGAAATCTTGAGGAAACATTGCATGCATTCATTGAAAAGTAAGAGACAATCAATACTCAACTTGCTCAAAACATGACAGATTTTAAAGATACTCTTACAAAATTGACATCTGCTCTTAGTTTCCAAGAAAAAGGTAAGTTTCCATCTCAACCACAACAAAATCCCAAGGGGCAATACAATGTAAATGCAAGTAGTTCTGGAAGCTAACACATGGATCAAGTCAAATCAGTCATTACTCTTCGCAGTGGTAAGGTTATTGAAAAACCCTCTCTTGAACCTTGTGAGAAAGATGATGAGTCAATCTCTGAGGGTAAGGAAGGGGTTGAATCTGAAAATTGCAAAGAAAAGATTGATTCTCCGTCAGCACTTCCATTTCCTCAAGCCATGACCAAATAAAGGAAAGTCAATCACAACTCTAAAATATTTGAAACTTTCAAACAGGTAAGAATCAATATACTTTTGATGGATGCTATTAAACAGGTTCCTTCCTATGCTAAATTTTTGAAAGATCTATATACTATGAAGAGGAAACTGAATGTGAAAAAAAAAGCCTTTTTAGCCGAACAAGTAAGTGCTATTTTTCAAAACAATAATGCTTTGAAATATAAAGATCCTGGTTGTCCTATAATTTCTAGCTTTATTGAAGAACATAAAATTAAAAGAGCCTTACTTGATCTTGGAGTTAGTGTGAATTTACTTTCATATTCAATTTTTCAGAGTCTCAATCTAGGTGAGTTAAAACCAACTTCTATATCTCTTTTACTTGCCGATAGATCTATAAAAGTGCCTAGAGGAATACTTGAAGATGTGTTAGTACAAGTCGATAAATTCATTTATCCTGTGGATTTTATTGTCTTAGACACAGAACCTGTTGAAGCATGTAATTCATTTCCTGTTATTTTAGGATGTCTGTTTCTTGCAACTTCTAACGCATTAATTAATTATAGTAATGAACTAATGAAGCTATCATTTGGAAACATGACATTGGAGATGAATATTTTCAACATTTGCAAGCAACCTGGAGATGATAATGATTTACAAGAAGTAGATCATATTGATGAATTAGTTTATGATCAACTTGAATCTACTTTAAGTAAAAATGAGTTGGATGAATATGAAGATTTGCAAATGATTTATTCTGAGGAAGAAATCACAGATGAAAAACACACCGAAAATGTTGATGCGGATCTTTTGTCAAAAGTGACAATAAATTCGACATCTGACATCACAACAATCGATGATTACTTTCCTAATGAATCCTTACTTTCTCTTAATCCAATGCCTTGGTATGATAAAAATATCAATTTTCTTGCTTTAGGAGATTTGCCAGCTGAATGGAGTACCCAAGATAAAGAAATGTTTTTGAACGAAGTGAAGAATTTTTATTGTGATGACCCTAACTTATTCAAATATTGTCCTGATCAAATATTTCAAAGATTCATTCTCGACAATGAGGTAAGTAGTGTCATTAAACTTTGTCATTCTGAAGCATGTGGAAGTTATTTCTCATCAAAAAAGACAGCTGCAAAAATCTTTCAAAATGGATTTTATGGGCCCACCATGTTCAAGGATACGCATGCATTCTGTAAAACTTGTGAAAATTGTCAAAAAGTTGATACTGGTCAAAAAGTTTTGTTTTATAATTCTCAACTCTATGCATTCCCTAGAGAGCTAAGATCAAGATGGAGCAATCCTTATAGGGCCTATGATATTGAGAATTCAATGAATGACAATGTTTTTAAGGAAAATGGACATCGTTTGAAAGCTTACTTTGATAATTTTCCTAGTGAAAATGAATCAACTGGTTTGAATGATCTTGGAGATAAAGGTTGATTATTTTGTTTTTCTCATGTTGTTTTTGTGTTTCTTTTTGAGTGATTTTTGCTAGTTTCTCTCATCCCTATCAAATGACGGATAACGGTACTCCGTGACTTAAGTCGGTTCTTTCAGTTTCCCACAATAACTAATATCTGTATATATTTATGCAATTCTTTGAATCTCTCTTCCAATTCTCATTTGAAAATGGACACTAATCTTGAAAAATTGAAAAAGTATTTTCCCGCTCTACCTCAGAATGCGATTACAAAAATTTACCGTGTTAGATGTGCAAGATTGAGATTGTTAATGAATCATGGAATTTCTAAAGATATTCGCTGGTTGATTGAAGCAAAGATCTGATTATCAGGTGAGTCCTCTAACTCCTTCATTTCACACATGCCTAGAACAGGTAAAAGCACTTTTGCAAAGAAACATCGTACAAAATGACTGAAAGTCTGTCATCGATGTGTTAGATGGACTTGTAATGCACAATGTTGTTCTTTAGGAATGGTATCTATAAACCATGAAGATAAAATATAATTCATTAAGGATGGCCTGAGTAAGGAGTCTTTAGATAATCTTTTATTGACTCTTGAGACGCATCCTAGTGGAGATGTGCATCGTGTAATTCATGATTTATGGCCACTATTTCATAAAGAACATGATCGACTTAGTCTTGGGAATCTGACTAAAAAAGACCTTGTTTGCCAGTTTTTTAAAAAACTGGATGGGAAGCCTATCCCCGGCCCATAGAGGGCGTTTAAGCCGTTCGTGGACGTAAAACCAAGGGAAGATGTGAGCCATAATCACAACTACCTGTACATACACATGCTTTTTCAAAACTAAATAAATAAATAAAAAAAGAGAGGGGGAGAGAGTGTGTGAGACTCCAGTTGGCCTACATATAGGTGGTATGATTGCCTTTTTAATTTCTCATCTATAAAATCCTCTCTTCCTTCCTTTTATTTCTACTCAACCCATACATTCAACAAATACAGAAGAGTGTAGAAATGACAAGTTCCTCAGGTCATCATATAAGAAATATTTGTGTTTTCGGTGGATCTAGTCCTGGGAAAGAAAAGGAGTTTTTAGAATCAGCAAATCATCTTGGTCAAGTGCTAGCTGAGAGAAAGATTCATTTAGTGTATGAGGGAGGCAGTCTTGGGTTAATGGGAGGTGTGTTAATAGCTGCATTTTTAGGAGGTAGTCAAGTTTTGGGGGTCGTCCCCGAAGCTTTAGCACAAGGGGACATCATTAGAAAAATAATTGGAGAGGAACTTCAGGTCTCCACAATGTCAGCTCGAATGAATGCAATGTTTAACCATGCTGATGCCTTCATTGCTTTACTAGGTGGTCTAGGCACATTGGAAGAGATCTTTCATATTTCAGTGTGGTTGAAATTAACCAAATGGTATAGTATAACATATAATGTCGTAATCTCTTTGTCGCCCACACCAGTGCACAACAGAGCTTTTCTATCTCAGTATATCTAGACTCACATTCTGTGAGTTTCTTACTTAGGTAATAACTTTTCCCTTCTTTTTGATTTCATCATGCTGACCCGATACATATTATGTGAGTTTCTTACTTAGGTAATAACTCATTGTGCAGATGATGTTGTTCATCCATGGTCCTTTCCATTTGAAGTTACTCCTTGGCAATGCTGTATATTTATCTATCCATACTTTCTCATCCCAATTCTTCCAAGTCTCATCTATGGTAACTTTTAATGGTCGCAGATCAAACCACTAGAAGTTGTTAAAGATGTCCCTTGGTGTTTCGATATGATATAAATACAACATAGGAATGCAACCTCTCATGGATCCTTTTCCATGCGTCCTAGAGAGGTTGAGTGATAACATGGTTTCTCCCAAAATGGATGAAAAGGGATTGATCCGATTATACTCATATTCTATGAAGACATTTGTGGCTTCTAAACTGGTGACTCTGATTTCAAATGGGAACAATATTAGTCTAAAGATGGTGATGGCCACCAACCTATATCATTCATTTCCTAACTTGCCTTCTTCAGCATTTTTTCTTCATTCAAGCTTTAATGACCTTCCATTTAAAAACCCCTTCGACGACTCTACATTGGCTAATCTTTCCCAGTCCTAATAAACTGACTACCTCTGAAGCTATGTCTTTAAATTTTTGCCTAAGGTAGATCTTGTGGCTGTTGTCTAGAATCCTGTTGTATTTCTTTGAAGTAGGTGTCATCAATGTTCTCGAAAGTAAAACACTGATAACTAGGATCCCAAAAATTAAGTAAGGCTTTGATTGCTGCTGCTTGTACGAGTAACCTTATTAGTTATGCAATTTTCCTATATTGCCTTTCAAAACGAGTCTCATCAATATATTCCATAACAGACAATAACTTCCCTAAGTCATTTACCATATGATTTATCTTGGTAATGCGAGGCAACCCACTAGCATTGATTCTTGGACATTTTCCTTTAGCTCCCCAAGTCAACTGAGATTCTTGCCCACTCTTGGAAATATAGGTATTTAGCCATGATTTCAGCTTAAAACCGAGATTGATGAATTTAACCTTATTAATCATGATGAAAATAAAAGTAAGATACATATCCTTAGGACAAGCTCTATTTATTAAGTGAGACAGGGTAGGTTTTCTATCTGGTCTTTGAAGGGGTCTCATATCTGCCCAGTGACGTTCTTCGTAAAGACAGTATGAGGGCGTTGCAAGGAACAGTTAAGGTACGTATACCCATTATTACCAAACAAGCACTCAAATATGAGTTGGGTGTTTCACGCATTTGAACCTTAACCAATAGTCATAGGGTAGATCGTTAATCCCCCACCTATCTTAAAGCTTGTGTGTGCTTCTCAAAATCAAAGTATGTGATGCATGTGACAGTTCTATAAGATGCATGCGACAGTTCTATACAATGCATGAACAATATGTGTAAAATATTTAAAGCGCACAAGCAAATAACAAAAGGAAAGGCATATGAACAATAAACACACGATGAAAAATACAAATCAGACAAAAACAATGCTTAGTCCATAAGGTTCCTAGTGGAGTTATCATTCTGTCACACGTGTGCGGCGTCGCGACGAGTTTTCCACTTTATTAGGAAATGTATAATATCTATCTGGCAAATATAGGGGGACAAGAAAATCTAGTCTTTTATTGGTGGAAAATGGATTGGAAGTCACCACCTAATATTTTGGTCACTAGGAACCCTAACTGGTCTCAGAGATTGGATACGGGGACGGGTTGCATAAAAGGAAGGTATTAGCACTCCAAATACGCCTTACCTAAGGT
>NW_011501056.1:0-654 GCF_000495115.2 Populus euphratica
AAAAAAAAATCAATGGTAGATTATGGCCAAGCCATTATCTAGAATTCTTTTTTTATTTTTTTTAAATATTAATTTTCCAACCAACCCTTAACTAGATTCAGGCCAGAACTGGAAATTCCATCTAGATCTGATCGAAACAATAACCAAGTAATGAAAAATATTTTTTTTAAAATCTAATTTCAAAAATCAAGAGAGAGAAAAAATGGACATTTTGAAAAATATATTTATTTCATATATAAAATTAATTTATAGTTAAAACCAATAAAAATTAAAACAAACAATCAACTAACCCTAATTGTTCTTATGTATTGTGTTTCTCAGTTTCATAAACTAAGATTTTGTAAACCTTCTAAGAAAATAGACCTCATTAGTATTATTTTTAGAAATAATAAAGCTATGAATTTTGAATTCGTATCGGCAATCCTTTTTGCTTATTAAATATTTATATTCTATATTTATTGTTATTTTTAACTTCCACTACATTAGTTTAGTTCTCTTGAGAACTTACTGAGGTTCTTATTTCTTAATTGACTAATCAACTAATTAGTGCATCATGAAGCACACTCAAGTTTTATCTGGTAAGGTTGATACGAAGAATTTTTCTCCTAAGAGTCCCATCTCCATATTCTTGTAAAGGGAAAAGATAAGCTCGGC
>NW_011501056.1:679-17268 GCF_000495115.2 Populus euphratica
AGAGAAAAGGTAAGCTCGGCATTCTTGATGGCTCTAGTCCCGAACCTGTAGATGGTAAGCAGAAGGCACAGTGGAAGATAACTAATCTTCTCGATAACCAACCATGTCAACGACATCGCTTTGCGTCTTAGGCCTTGTCAAACTGTTATTGCTCTGTGGAAACACTGGGAGAGAGTTTACTCTCAGACTAGTCAAGCAAGGCAATTCAAGTTGGGGTTTGAACTCTCAAACTATCAACAGGATGACAAAGACGTTAAGACTCGTTATTCAGGTATTATTTCTTTGAGGGCATAACATGATATAATTACTACTGCCAATTTTCAAGTCACAACCTTTGAGGCCGAAAACAAAACAAGCCATGCAATTTCTTATGAGGCTATTATCAGAATTCAAAAGTCTTCGTACTATCATTTTAAGTTGTAAGAATCAGCCTAGTATTGATGAAACCATTTCTGATTTCCTTAGTGAAGAAACACATCCTAAATATAAATTGATTCACACTTGATACCACTGGTTCAAGCAAAGCTCATTCTTCATTCCTTTTGTTATTGGGCTAAGCCAAAGGTTCAGATCAAGGACGATCCTGTGTTGTAGGTGCCATGGCACTTCTAATCTCAAAATTGAGCTTAACACCGACACTCTTGTTGGGAGCTACGACACTTTCAATTTCAACTTCTTTTGGAACTGGTTTATATAGTGCGTATTTCCCTGATTTTTGCCTGCAGTTTAGCAATTGTATCAGCTGCATCCTGGCTATCTAGTCTAAGACAAGCCACCTCTTTCTGTAGAGTTTTCAGAGCTCGATTTGCTTCCTCCCGAAGTTGATCCTGAAGGTGTGAAAGTTTGTGAATTTCATGCATTAACGTGAAAGGTGCTGTTGATGATTGGCTCATAGACTGTCTTGGCATCGTTTTCATGATTCTATCATAGTGGATTGGCTCCTTGCTGTCAAGATTTAGCAAGGATGCGTCAGAAAAAGACAGATATTTATTCACGGATGGACAGGGTGATTCCAATATGCTTTGAAGCATGTCAATCCTCTTGAAGTTTTTCGAGCAATTCATCCACCTTGGATCCTAAGTTTCTAGTTCCATCTCTTATTAGGACGACCAACATTCAGGGTCGCCATTGCAATGAGATGGTTTACATCACATTGTAGAAAGAGGAACTTGCTTTGGTGGCTGACATGGATAGATATAATAATGGAATCTGGCTGCTCCTGCAAAGATACATAACTCTATTTTATTTTAAATAATAATAATTTTTATTTTTATTATTTTTATTAGATTTTATGTGTATGTTATGTCACAAGATAAATAAGAAAATATAAACTAATAACAATGACCTCTTCAGTGTAAAATCTTGCTCTGAAATATTAGACTAGCTGTCAAGCCATTTCAATTTTTTGTTTGGATAAAAGTAACCTTATCAAAAATACAACTTTTTCTATAACTCCTTATCCAAGACAAAATAAACATAAAAGATTTTTTATTTCATCATGACTACCTTAACTTTCAAGAATCAAGATACCTTTTTATACAATAAAAGTTTTGAATCTTCAAGTCACCTTTTTATTTATTATCACTTCTCTCAAAATAAATAGATGAAATTACTTTTCAATTGAAGCTTTCGTAGTGTTTTTTCAAAATCTATTGATGATATGTGCTACCAATGGTCTTTTATAATTAAAGGCAAGTAACAAAATTTCTTATAGCTGTTTTTTTTTATGCATTGTTTGGAATTTTTAGTTTTATTAAAATAATATCATTTTTAATGACACTGCTCCTAACCTTCAAATTGTTTTCTTCATAACGTGTCAAAGTATTGCTTTATGGATGAAACTTGATTCTAATTCTTTAAAGCTTAACATAGAAAAAATATTAAGTAGACAGGAGTTGACTTTTTATAATTTTTTCATTTCTTTTATTTGTTGTGCTTTTTTGTTTCATGTAACAATATTTTTCCTTTTTGTTTTTTGTTTGCTTGTCCAAATTAAGCTATTATCTTTTAAGTTCTTTTTTAATAAAACTTTCAATTATTACCACAAAAAAAAAACTACTAAAAATGTATGGCCATATTATTTTTGGTTTTCAACTTTGGAAAGAAATTACAACCGAAAAGGACATCGAGTTTTTCATGCCTCAAACACATTGGGCTCATAGAATCAAAGGCAACCAACAAATGACGCTTCCCTTTCTCACAATGAAGAGCAACGAAAGATTCAGAGCACTTTACTTTTAACCTTGCCAGCTTCCATATCTACCGCTGGCATCTGAAGAATGATCAAAATCAGTTTTTGAATCTTGGTTCACTGATCCCGCCGCTTCTAATCTGGTGATCTAAGAGCATTTTTTAAAGAAAATAAATATTTTTTTTCTATTATGTATTGTTATTTTATTTTATTTTTATAGTTTTTTCTGGTTTGTAGAGGATGGTTTTCTATTCAGTTATATGAAAAGCTGTAATAGAATTTTGGCAAATGAGATACATATTAATAAACATTAAATATGTTAAGATTTTATTCATAATTATGATTTTTTCTGGTTTTTATATGTTTTGATTTATAATAAATCTTCTTTTTTATTCCTAGCCACGTTAATATGTTAAGATTTTATTCATAATTATAATTTTTTCTGGTTTTTATATGTTTTGATTTATAGTAAATCTTCTTTTTTATTCCTAGCCACGTTTCCCTAGCCACGTTAGCTGGTATCAAAATCCAAAGATTCTTTTTTATTTTTGTTATGTATTGTCAAAGCATCATAGTAAGTGGCCATAAAAAATATGTATCAAAACTTAATTATTCATGATAATTGATATGTATTGTTGAATAATTATGATCAAGTTGTAAATTAGGATGTGCTCGTGAAAAAAGAGATGAGGACATCTCCCCTTTGGAAAGATGCATTCAGAAATTAGCATTTTTTTTTGGTTCATGTGAATGTTGTTGTTATTAAAAATCTTGATAATAAGACTCATAAGGAAACCATCCACATAAAATTATTGTGTGTAGACCACACATTATGTTCATGGTAGATTAAAATTTCTTACTTAAATTTAAAGTTAAGAATAAGTTTTTTTCTACCTGAAAAAATTGTTATAAGATATTTTTAGGAAAATAAATATTTTCCTAGGTTAATTTTACTTTTTTCTATATTTATTTTTCTATTTTATATTATTATGCTTTTTTATGTATTTTTCTCATTTGAAGAGAATGGCTCTCCTATTTTATTGGTTTTATTCGATTATATTGAGAATTAAAATAACTTTTTAACATGTAAGACATGGATAAATAAATATAAATACATATTATAGGTGTCTTCCTTATAATTATAATATTTTTTAAAAAATCTTATAATAAACTCCATTATTCATCGCTCCCATGTTATAATCACATGACCTGTGCATCTCAAGTTTTAGCAAATACCACGCCACTAAAACCCTTTCAATCAATTTATAAAGTTAAAGTTGAATATAAGCTTATTTGAAAAAGATTTAAAAAAAATTCTTGCACGAAATTTTTTTTGTATTTTTTAATTATTTTATTATGTTGATATCCAGAATAAATTTTTAAAATATAAAAACTATATATTATTTTAATATATTTATAAAAATAATATTTTAAAAAATAATCATTATTATAATATCTATAGCTGGCCTCGACGCTCTCTCTCTTAGTAACTTCAATTTTATTGATCATACAATCCCATTAACTGGCCCATCCATCTTATTTTCATTTATTGTTTTGAGAATTATCATCTACACAGATAAGAATCAAAGCACAAGGTGCAGATATGTCATGCATATCTATCGACTTATCACTGTCTATCAGCATGTAAAGTTATTGTTTAAGAAGATAAAGTAGCAGCCCACTTACAAAACCCTCGCTTTTAAAGCCCTACTGTCTCTCTTTCAACTGTCATCACTAACTTTCTTACCATGCGTAAACTTCACTACCTCTCAGAAGAGTGGTTCATTTATGTATACGCTCGTGAAGTCATTGGTAATTGGTTGTAAGATCAGCGGATTGATACATGCGCTGTGATGTAGAAGTAGGAGTCTCTTTTCTTCATGTGTTTTGTCAGCAGCATCTGCATTAAAGGACAAGATAAATCTATGGCTGGAATATACCCACATGTGAACAATCAATTTTTGTTTCTTTAGCATTTTCTAATCTTTTTAGTTCCCAAAATCACAATTTTGAATGAAGAATTAAAAGAGGTTTCTTTCTAATATCATCACATGACAAATTAAAACCCACTTCATTAACTGAAAAAACAAATCAAATGAAATTTAAAAATTTTTAATTTATATTCAAGAATGGAAGAACTGAGGTTGCTGTGTATTATGCAAAATATCCCTCACAGAAAATAAGCTTCAGTCCAATTTAGTGATTCGACCAAAAGCAGAACTTCGAGGTAGTTGTTTATTACATAGAACGTTCGACCTAATAATTAGAGTATATCATATCTATTTTTTTTTTGGTTCTACTAGGGATCCTCAACCAGCTTGAAGATACTGCAAAGTGCCACGTATTTGCATGTAATACCTCAAATTGACACCAGCTACGTCTTAAGCCAATCGTAGAAAGCAATGGTGGAGGAACAGCCCCAGGTCTCCTGCCTAATCTACCAAAAAAATAAAAGGCAAAGACAGTTGAAAGTACAAAACATCCTCATTTTCCCATGAAATGACAATGATGCTCCTCACATATAGCCGTGAACCGTCTTTTCTTTCTATACTTTCTTGAGAAAATCTAGCATAAACTCACGATTATGATAATTGACATGTGAATCTTCAAGAACCACATAAACTCACTGTTGAGATTCCTAAGAAAAAAGGTGAACCATTATAAATATGGTGCCTGTACTTGAATGATATAGCAACCACAGCAGAGATCATAATTTTCCAATTTCTTCTTTCATGTCTAGATAGGTTTCTTCATTATCAATCACTCTAACCCTATTTGAAGTGCCTTTTCTTCAGTTGTTTTTGCGAAGCTTTGAACCAAATTAAATTCTCATCTCATCATTAGGGATTTGTTGTTTTCCATCTGTAAGAGGCACGTACCATAATATGGCACCACATGGGGAGGCTATTGATAGCGCTTACACTAGGAAAAACGCCTTCCCCGAGCCACCAAGGCTCTCAAATGACAATCTTCATCGAACAAAATCCGATATTTCTTTTGAACTAACCAAAGAAGTAATTGATATCAATCTCACACCAATATCCGAGGTTGAAGATGCAAGATGTGAGTGTTGCGGCATGAGTGAAGAGTGTACCCCTGAGTATATTGATCGCGTTCGGAACAAGTTTCTAGGGAAGTGGATATGCGGGTTGTGTACAGAAGCAGTGAAAGAAGAGATGAAGAAAAATGGAGGCCACAAAAAGGAGGCTTTGAATGCACACATGAGTGCTTGTACGACGTTCAACAAGTTTGCCCGGGCGTATCCAGTTTTGTCTCAAGCTGAGGCCATGAGGGAGATGTTGAAGAAAAGTGCATTAAGGGCCAAATCCTTTGGTCCTAAAGGTGCTCAAAAGATGGTTGGGATTGCAAGGAGTTCAAGCTGCATTGCAGCGATTACAAGGGACATGGATGATCTCAAGTTGAAAAAATGATCATTGCCAAGCTTGCTTACCTTCAATGGGGTCATGGGCCTAGCTATATCTACCAACCTTCGTCCCCATCTCTTCTAAACTAGCCCTTGAAACTATTAGGGTTTTCTTTTTGTCTCCCTCTCTATGCCTTTCCAAACCCCACGAGTATTTTGATCTGGAATGACAATATTTTCAGTGCCCACATACGTTGTAGGACATATTTTTATCAGATTATGCTCGGTGGACCAACCCTTTTTGCTACCTTACAAGGTTTTCTGGGGTTGATCCAAACCTGTTTCATGCTTCTCAACCAAGGGCTATTTTTAATTCCCCTTCGTTGATTTTGCTCCCCATCTTTAATAAAATTATATACCCTCTATGGGTTTTCTAGGTGATCAGATTCTCCTCCCTTCTTCTTCTTCTTCTTCTTCTTCTTCTTCTTTTTTGAGGGATTGATTCGGATCGTCTCTTCCATTCTTCTTCCTGCATAAACTACAAAATGCTACGACTGTATGACTGGCGGTGCCTGTATATGCCAAACTCAAGCTAATTAAATTAAATGTGTGGCTAAATTTTCCATCTGCATGTAACAAGGGTAATTTAGACGTTATCGATTAGATTTAAATAGTGTTGAGGACTGCCAGCATTTATATTAATTTAATTCAGCAAGGTAATTGTAAATAGCAACTTCTAAACTATAGCGGATAATTGTCGTCATATGGACCAAACTTTTTCTTTTCTAATAATGTGATGAAGGTTTTGATAAAGTTTCATTTTAGTGCTTGCAATTTTCAGAAATAATTATTCAATCCCTATAATATATTTTTATTTACAAATTGGCTGCTAATTTAAAATTGTCTGGTCCCTGTATTTTATAAAAATTACAATTTAATCTTATAATAAAAAAAACTTTTATAATTAAATCCATGCATGATTTCTCTTAATCATTTAACAATTCATTACTTTATATATATAATGGCGTAATATAATGCGTCACCGCAATTATAATCCATTATATTACAATTTTAAAAAAGTATTCATAACCACTATATATATATATATATATATATCGTAGTGTTTATTATCAGGGGAGATAAGAGGCAAAGATAATTAAAATAAAAACAATATATTTTTTTATCCTTCTTGTTTTGAAATGATATAAAATCATTTCAAAATTATTTTAGAAACAAATTTAATTTTATATTTTTTTTTATCTTTCCAACCAAAAAACAAAACATTTACCTTTTTTATATTTTCTCGTTGTGTTATGTAACGTTAAAGACACTCTCTATATGATTTATTACATCCAATAAAACATTGATGTATGTAAAATGATTGCATGCACTTAGCTCCTCTAATACATAATATAGTGGTGTTGTTTCTTTGAATTCTTAAACTAACCCTAATTTATTTATTTATTATTAGTAGTATTATTATTATTGAATGTATAACATGCATATATATTAAAATAAAAAATTAATATAGAATTATTCTAATATTTTAATCCCTATAGTTACTGTCGTGTTCTGCCGTATATATATAAATAAAAAGATTGGCTAAAACACAACCTAACAAATTCTATTATTCTCAACTTAGTATCAGAGCTCTAAAATAATTGAAACATTTTCCTCACAGCCTCCCTGCAATGGAATAGCTGCTCAATCCATCTTTCTTTTTTGCAGCACCAACAATCTAGAATTTTTCACCAGTAATGCAGACTTCTTCTCCTACAGTGGCTCCTCTACTGCCTCACCGCCTGTTTTCTCCTCTATCCTTCTTTCCTCCCTATCCATGGAAGTTCTGCATCTTGTTGTTGGCTGTCAAAGCTCTTATTCAGCTTGGCGCACTCTTAAGTGAGCTCTTGCTTCCACCTCAAACTCTCATATTATGCAACTTTATAGGTGATGAATCAGTTCTTCGACAACTTCTTGGCTCTCTTCAAGATCTTTGATAGGGTGATGAATCAATAACTCAATTTATACAAAAAGCTAAGGCCTTGTTTGATGAATTGGTCTCTGCTGGCCGACCGGTTTCGCTTGAAGATTTCAATTTATATGTGTTTCATGCTCTTTGGGGAGAGTTTAAAGACTTAGTTACAAGTCTTATTACCAAGGCCAAACCTTTATCATATGTAGATCTTCACAGTCTTCTCCTCACGCATGAATTTCTTCACAAATCTTCAGCTGCCATGCATGCTCCTCTACTGCTTACACCTAGCACTACACTTTCTACCCTTGTTGTGTAACGCCAGGCCTTTGGCAATTCTAGCCACATAAGGGGCCACTTCAGTGGTGGTTGGTGATTGATACTTAAAAATGTATTTTTATCAAGGTTTTATATCATCATTTTGCACTTCAAGTATCAATAATTCCTTAACTAAAGCATGTTTTATAATAATATATCTAATAATATAAGATACCATTAATTTATGGTAAATGTTAATTTTAAATGTAGGCCTATCACATAAATGAAAGGATTAATTGATGAATTTAAGAACTGAAATTGAAAGGACAAAGAGATGGCCAAACTTAGAAAAGAGATGTCAGTGCAGTCCAAGCCAAAACACTAGTCTGTAATTGGATCATATCTAGAGCTGTAGATCTCAGATTTAAGTCTACTTTATATGGATGGAAAGGTAAGATATAGGCCTACAACTTTCATATGGAGCCCAAGATCTAAAAAGGTCATTTTCAAGTTCAAATTGGAGCAACAATAAAGAAGTCCGAATATGTCCTCCAGCCCGAGTACTATTTAGTATTTTGGCCATATCTGGAGTTCTAGATCAAAATGATCTGAATTTTTTACACAAGAAAGCTGAGACAATTTCCTACAACTTTCATGTTTTCAAAGGGCTATTAGCCATAATCCCGTTGCTGGAATTCAGGATAGTGGGGAGCAGTATGGCTAAAATTCTAACACATGTGGTAGCATGGATTCCGCCTCCTATTGCAGTGCCAATTGCCCTGCCATGAGCCTTATCGACTGTTACCGAAGGAGGAGCTTTAAAAGCTGCGATGATCAGGTCTGGAGCTAGCAAACTGGTTGCCTCTGCTACTGGACTGGTTGGGATGCCAACTGACACGACTAAAAGATTGATGTCTTCTCCCAAATGCAGGAGTGTCAAAGTAATAAATAACTCGGCAAGACCGGGGTTGAACCACAGGTAGGTTAATTATACAAATTATAAATAATAATTATAAACAACAACAATAGTAACAATAACAACAGCAATAATAATAGTAGCAATAATAATACTAATAATACTACTAGTAATAATAGTAATAATAATAATAATAATAATAGTAATAATAATAATAATAATAAAGAAAAAGAAGAAGAAGAGTTGATGAGAACTTTGAGATGGAAAATTAACGTAAGGATTAAATAATGATAACAAACAATGTCAAGGTTAGAGAATTCACTAATGGTATGTCAACAAATATAGTATAAACTCTTATTATTCAATTGGAAACCACACACAAAGGAGGTTCCAATCAGATTATAGATTGTTAACATGATTACATTAGTCATCCTATTCAATTAATGCTAATACTTGTAAATCTCATCAAGCATTCATGATTATAACTTATGTTAACAACAAATCAAGTTCCTTTCATAGCTCAGGTGTCGGTTATACCATACATTATGGGCTATGAAAGTGCCAAGCATTTGTTGTACCAAGAGTTATACCATACAGTATGAGCTATAAAAGTGTCAAGCATTTGTTGTACCAAGTGTTATACAACATAAATCAAGATTAATCATTTAACAAGCAAAGTATTAAAGAGTGAACAAGATAACAAATATAAAACATGTTAGTATCAAACATTAAAGTCCATATTAAGTTTACATTATACTTATTCTCACACCATTAGTGTAACCTTTTCACCTTGACATAACTAACTTAGCTAGACATAATGAAAGAAAGCAAAATAGATAAACAAAATAAGAACATAAAAGTTAACTAAGTAAAGGAAAGGAAATGAAAGGCATAAACTTAATATTAATGAAAACAAAGCATAAAAAATACAAAGAGAGAAAGGAAGAGAATGATCTTGATCTGGAAACCAAGATACCTAAATGCATGGCAAATGCCTCCTTTTATAAAGAAAGCAAGAGCATGAACTTGATTTGGACACCAAAATGCCTAAATGCATGGCAAATGCCTCCTTTTATAGGCCAAAATTGAGAACTATTGATTTGATGACTAATTAATGAGTGGGTGACCAACTTTTGACTTGGTGACAATCCTTATCTTCTCTTGTCTGCCCAAAACTCATTGATAACGTCAAAATTGAAGCCCCTTGAAAACATGAAAGTTGTAGGAAATTGTCTCAGCTTTCTTGTGTAAACAATTCAGCTCATTTCAACTTCTAAAACTCCAGATATGGCTAAAATACTGAACAATGCTCGGGCTGGAGGACAGATTCGGGCTTCTTTGTTGTTGCAACAATTTGGACTTGAAAATGGCCTTTTTAAATCTTGGGCTCCATATGAAAGTTGTAGGCCTATGTCTTACCTTTCCATCCATATAAAGTAGACTTAAATCTGAGATCTATAGCTCCAGATATAACCCAATTACCGAACAGTATTCCGGTTTAGATTGCACCGACATCTCTTTTTTAAGTTTGGACATCTCTTTATCCTTTCAATTTCAGTTCTTAAATTCATCAGTCAATCCTTTTATTTATGTGATAGGCCTACATTTAAAATGAACATTTACCATAAATTAAAGGTATCTTATATTATTAGATATATTATTATAAAACATGTTTTAGTAAAGGAGTTATTGATACTTTAAGTGCAAAATGATGATATAAAACCTTGATAAAAATACACTTTTAAGTATCAATCACACTCCCCAACTAACTTATTACTAGTCCCTAGTAATCAAAGCGTTAACTACCTTGCTTTGTGGAATTTGCAAAGTATTTTTCTATTTTAACGCTTTGATTACTAGGGACTAGTAATATAGAAAAATACTTTGCAAATTCCACAAAGCAAGGTAGTCATCATTTAACTTCCATTAATCTATCCAGATAAATAAACTCTCGTTAAATTTATATACCTGCTCAATACCTCTTAACAAGATATTCATAAACCTTTCTTTTACGCTCAATGTATCAACACATAATTATAGGGCTTTTCTTGGAAGAAAACAAAATTTTTGTTCTTAATGTTTAAAGTTAACTTCCTTGGATTGGGATTATTATTTTTGTCTTCTTCTTTTTTTTTCTTTTTTTTTAATATATATACATATAATTTAAAACACCATGCATCTTTAACCCATGTAACGAGCTTTCAGCTAATGACTCCTAGACTAGTTGGTCTTAGGGCATTAGGTGTTAAGACACCCCTATGAGCTTAGTAACTCGGGTCACAGATACTAATATGTAGATAGTGCAATGTTTGATTCCCTTAAGTTTTTCTCCTCAACCCATGTAACAAGCGTTTGGCCAATAGCTCCCAAGTCAGTTGACTTTAGGATATTAGATGTTAAAACACCCCTTTAGGCTTAATTGCTTAGGTTAGGGAGGCTACAAAACCAAACTTATCTACATTTTTATTATTATCATTTTTTTTCTTTTTTTTCTTTTTTTCTTTTTTTTTAATTATATACTATCCCTTTTCCTTAGTTATTATCTTTAACAAAAGAACATAAATAATATAATAATCTAATATGCAACCCACAATCATATGTTAAAGTGTGTGTGTGTAAATTAAGGTTTAAGAATATATGTTAAATAAGTATATGAGCAGAATTAAGTGATAACAATGCGAGAGTTTGTTACGAATAATTACTAAGATGCGTCTCAAGAGTCATAAAAGTTCTCCTTACTCTGCCATCATAGTAACAACAATTTTGCACATGCTTTATGAAATAGAAAACATAGTTTTTTTTAATTGACCAATTTATGTGACTCATGGAAGAATCAATTACAGAAATGAAAGATTGTAGTTGGTTAATCAATTGTTCAGCAGTAGCAGCAAAGATTATGATTTGTCATGCAGAAGATGTTAGAAATTCCTATTCCACAGCATGATCAAGAAAAGACAACAACTTATCATAATAACAATTAACATTTAACAAACATATGGGTTTATGGTGAATGTGCAGTTGGGCCCAAGAGGAAATATGAAAGATCTCTTCCAATGTACCTAGACCACCTGGTAAGGCAATGAAGGCATCAACATGGTTAAACATTGCATTCATTCGAGCAGACCTTGTGGAGACCTGATGTTCCTCTCCAATTGTTTTTCCAATGATGTCCCCTTGTGCTAAAGCTTTGGGGACGACCCTCAAAACTTGACTACCTCCTAAAAATACAGTTATTGACACACCTTTCATTAACCCAAGATTGTCTCCCCCATACACCAAATGAATCTTTCTCTCAGCTAGTACTTGACCAAGATGATTTGCTGATTCTAAAAACTCCTTTTCTTTCCCAAGACTAGATCCACCAAAAATACAAATATTTCTTATATGATGACCTAAGAAACTTGTCATTTCTACACAATTCTATATTTTTGTTAAATGTATGGGTTGAGTAGAAATGAAAGGAAGGAAGAGAGGATTTTATAGATGAGAAATTAGAAAGGCAATCATACCACCTATATGTAGGCCAGCTAGAGTCTACACACACACTCTCTCTCTCTCTCTTTATTTATTTATTTATTTACTTTTGAAAAAAGCATGTGTATGTACAGGTAGTTGTGATTGTGGCTCACATCTTCCCTTGGTTTTACGTCCAAGAACGGCTTAAACGCCCTCTATAGGTCGGGGATAGGCTTCTCATCCAGTTTTCTTAAAAACTGGCAAACAAGGTCTTTTTTTAGTCAAATTCTCAAGAATAAGTCGATCATGTTTTTTATGAAATAGTGGCCATAAATCATGAATTGCACGATGCACATCTCCACTAGGATGTGTCTCAAGAGTCAATAAAAGGTTATCTAAAGACTCCTTACTCAGGCCATCCTTAATGAATTGTATTTTATCTTCACGGTTTATATACCATTCCTAAAGAACGACATTGTGCATTACAAGTCCATCTAGCACATCGTTGACAGACTTTCCGTCGTTTTACACGACGTTTCTTTGCAAAAGTGCTTTTACTTGTTCCAAGCATGTGTGAAATGAAGGAGTTAGAGGACTCAATAGATAATCGAACATTTGCTTCAATCAACCAGCGAATATCTTCAAGAAGTCCATGATTCATTAACAATCTCAATCTTGCACATCTAGCATGGTAAATTTTTGTAATCGCATTCTGAGGCAGAGCGGGAAAATACTTTTTCAATTTTTCAAGATTAGTGTCCATTTTCAAATGAGAATTGGAAGAGAGATTCAAAGAATTGCACAAATATATACACAAATATCAGTTATTGTGGGAAACTGAAAGAACTGACTTAAGTCATAGAGTACTGTTATCCGCCATTTGACCGAGGTGAGAGAAACTAGCAAAAATCACTCAAAGAAAAACACAAAAACAATGTAAGAAAAACAAAATAATCAACCTTTATCTACAAGATCATTTAAACCAGTTGATTCATTTTCACTAGGAAAATTATCAAAGTAAGCTTTCAAACGATGTCCATTTTCCTTAAAAACATTGTCATTCATTGAATTCTCAATATCACAGGCCCAGAAGGATTGCTCCATCTTGATCTTAGCTCTCTAGAGAATGCATAGAGTTGAGAATTATAAAACAAAACTTTTTGACCAGTATCAACTTTTTGACAATTTTAACAAGTTTTGCAGAATGCATGCATGTCCTTGAACATGGTGGGCCAATAAAATCCACTTTGTAAGATTTTTGCAGTTGTCTTTCTTGATGAGAAATAGCCCCCACATGCCTCAGAATAACAAAGTTTAATGACACTATTTACCTCATTATCGGGGATGAATCTTTGAAATATTTGATCAGGACAATATTTGAATAAGTTAGGGTCATCACAATAAAAGTTTTTCACTTCGTTCAAAAACTTTTCTTTGTCTTGGGTACTCCAATCAGCTGGCAAATCTCCTAAAGCAAGAAAATTGATATTTTTATCATACCTAGGCATTGGACTAAAAGAAAGTAAGGATTTGTTAGGAAAGTAATCATCAATTAGTGTGATGTTAGATGTCAAATTTGTTGTCGCTTTTGACAAAAGATCCGCATCAATATTTTCAGTACGTTTTTCATCCATGATTTCTTCCTCAGAATAAATCATTTGTAAATCTTCAGATTCATCCAACTCATTTTTACATAACGTAGATTCAAGTTGATCATAAACTAATTCATCAATATGATCTACTTCTAGTAAATCATTATCATCTCCAGGTTGCTTGCAAATGTTGAAAATATTCATCTCCAATGTCATGTTTCCAAATTATAGCTTCATCAATCCATTTCTACAATTAATTAATGCGTTAGAAGTTGCATGAAATGGACGTCCTAAACAGGAAATGAATTACATGCTTCAATAGGTTATGTATCCAAGACAACAAAATCCACAAGATAAATGAATTTATCGACTTGTACTAACACATCTTCGACTATTCCTCTAGGCACTTTTACAGATCTATCGGCAGGTAAAAGAGTTATAGAAGTTGGTTTTAACTCACATAGATTAAGACTCTGAAAAACTGAATATGGAAGTAAATTCACACTAGCTCCAAGATCAAGTAAGGCTCTATCAATTTTATGTTCTCCAATAAAGCAAGAAATTGGAGGACAACCAGGGTCTTTATATTTCAAAGCATTATTATTCTGAAGAATAGTACTTACTTGTTCGGCTACAAAGGCTTTTTTTTTCACATTCAGTTTCCTTTTCACATTGTATAGATCTTTCAAAAATTTAACATAGGAAGGAACATGTTTAATATCATCTAGCAAAGGTATATTGATTCTTACCTGTTTGAAAGTTTCAAAAATTTCAGAGTTGTGGTTGACTTTTCTTTGTTTGGTCATGACGTGAGGAAATGGAAGTACTGGCGGAGAATCAGTATTTTCTTTGTAATTTTCAGATTCAACCCCTTCCTTACCCTCAGAGATTGACTCATCATCTTTCTCATAAGGTTCAAGAGAGGGTTTTTCAATAACCTTACCACTGCGCAAAGTAGTGACTGATTTGACTTGATCCATGTGGTGACTTTCGGAACTACTTGTATTTGCATTGTATTGCCCCTTGGGATTTTACCGAAACTACTTGCATTTGCATTGTATTGCCCCTTGGGATTTTTGTTGTGGTTGAGATGGAAACTTACCTTTCTCTTGGAAACTGAGAGCAGATGTTAATTTTGCAAGAGTATCTTTAAAATCTATCATGTTTTGAGCGAGTTGAGTATTGATTGTCTCTTACTTTTCAATGAATGCATGCAATGTTTCCTCAAGAT
The DNA here is from genome assembly GCF_000495115.2 of Populus euphratica. NCBI lineage: Eukaryota > Viridiplantae > Streptophyta > Magnoliopsida > Malpighiales > Salicaceae > Populus > Populus euphratica. Next base: position 15,660 of record NW_011501056.1, read on the forward strand.
TTCTTCTAGGAGGTGGAGCATAAGGAGGTGTATATCCATGAGAATTTTGGAAATTGTGGTGTGATTAAAATGATGGTTGTAAAGTTTGTACATTGTTGTTATCACTCTTCCAACTGAAATTTGGGTGATTTCTCCAACCAGGGTTGTATGTTTGGGAGTATGGGTTGTGGTTGGCCCTTTGAAAACTGTTTAAAGCATGGGCTTGTTCATGGAGACATTCTTTAAAAGAAGGCAAGGTTGGACAATCGTTGGTTGAGTGTTCATTTGTTTCACAGATTTGACACACAATGTTTTCAACAGATTTTAATTGACCACTCTTTTTCAATTCTAGTGCCTCGACTTTTCTAGCTAAAGATGCAAACTTGGCTTGAAGGTCATGATCTTCCCTAAGGTTGTACATACCTCCACTAGATGTATGAGGTTGAGTTTTACTCGGTGCCTCATAAGTACCCGCGGTGTCCCAATTTTGAGCATTTTCAGCTAACAAGTCTAAGTACTCCATTGCTTCATCAGGGTCTTTATCTTCAAAAGTTCCATTGCACATCAATTCAACCATTTGCCTATCTTTAGGTGTTAACCCTTCATAGAAATGTGAAACCAATCTCCATGTTTCAAAACCATGATGAGGGCAAGTACTAAGCAAGTCTCGATACCTATCCCAACATTGGTAAAATGTTTCTCCTGGTTTTTGAGTGAAAGTAGTGATTTGTCTTTTGAAAGAGTTTGTTCTATGAGATGGAAAAAACTTCTTTAAAAACTGTTGTTGCATTTCATCCCAAGCACGAATGGATCCTGGTCTTAAATTTTGTAGCCATGTTTTAGCTTTATCTTTTAATGAAAAAGGAAAAAGCTTTAATCTGATGGTGTTCATGCTACAATTTAAATTATTATATGTGTTGCACACCTCCTCAAATTCCCTTAAATGCAAGTATGGATTTTCCAATTCCAAACCATGAAAAGAAGGTAAAAGTTGAATAATACCTGGTTTAAAATTAAAATGAGATGCATCAGGAGGAAAAACTATGCATGATGGTGCACTTGTTCTTGTGGGATTCATGTGGTCTCTAAGTGTTCTAGCACGGTTATTCTCATTATTCTCATTATGAAGTGATTGATTATCTTCTTCGGCCATATTTTCTGAAAATGATGAGGATACCCTACAAAGTCTACCACTTGATGTACGTGACCACACTCTCATGCACGTGTAGGAATAAAATAAAAAGAAGAACAACAAAGCAAAAGAAGGAGGAAGAAAACAAAATAAAAAGAAACAAAAGAAAAGAAACAAAGTTATATACAAGAAAAGTGAAAAGAGAAAATAAAATAAATACTATAATTTATACAAGAACTTACCTCCCCGGCAACGGCGCCAAAAACTTGACACGACTAAAAGATTGATGTCTTCTCCCAAGTGCAGGAGTGTCGAAGTAATAAATAACCCGGCAAGACCGGGGTCGAACCACAGGGAGGTTAATTGTACAAATTATAAACAACAATTATAAACAATAATTATAAACAACAACAATAATAATAGAAGCAATAATAATACTAATAATAATAGTAGTAGTAGTACTAATAATAATAATAATAATAATAATAATAATAATAA